>NW_008752315.1:88415-104644 GCF_000715545.1 Opisthorchis viverrini
TTGTCCTTCTCACTAAACCATGAGAAATCGGCCCAAAAGGCATTCGCCATTTTACAGATGATCCGACGCACCTTCTCCCGTATTGCCCGCATGGACTTCCAAATACTCTGTATGGCCTACGTCAGACCGCTCCTGGAGTATGCCAACCAAGTTGTCTACTCAGGAGGTCCAAAAGACGTCACCCTCGTTGAGCGTGTCTAGCGGGCTGCCACGAGAATGGTTGCCGGCCTCAAATCCGTGGACTACAAACGCGTCTCGCAAGAACAAAACCGACCCGGGAAACTTGGGCAAAAGCCTCGATCCTGTGTATCAATCCGTGAATCCGTGAATCCGTGACACAGCAAGAAGGGAACACGCCTTTCACGACGTACAGAATTTGTACCGTGTGTACGCCTCCATATTTCTTTGCTTTCATTTATACAAAAGTTATTCGGTATGAAGAGAAGAGGAATAAGCTGAGACTTAGTGAGAGATAGAAAGTGGTACAATTTGAATAATTAAGTTACAAAGGAAGTACTAAAGTACAGTGGTAGGAAGGATCACCATAAGAACATAAAGAGCAGTGCTACACCCTTTCTCACTTGTGCTTTTCAGGTGAACGACAGCCACTGACCTACAAGAACAAAACCGACCCGGGAAACTTGGGCAAAAGCCTCGATCCTGTGTATCAATCCGTGAATCCGTGAATCCGTGACACAGCAAGAAGGGAACACGCCTTTCACGACGTACAGAATTTGTACCGTGTGTACGCCTCCATATTTCTTTGCTTTCATTTATACAAAAGTTATTCGGTATGAAGAGAAGAGGAATAAGCTGAGACTTAGTGAGAGATAGAAAGTGGTACAATTTGAATAATGATAAGTTACAAAGGAAGTACTAAAGTACAGTGGTAGGAAGGATCACCATAAGAACATAAAGAGCAGTGCTACACCCTTTCTCACTTGTGCTTTTCAGGTGAACGACAGCCACTGACCTACAAGAACAAAACCGACCCGGGAAACCTGGGCAAATCCTCGATCCTGTGTATCAGTACGTGAATCCGTGACCCCGTGAATCCGTGAACTAACCAATCAGAATCCGGGTTTCCGAAACTTCTCTGTTTCTGGTCTTGTCATTTGCTGATTACGTAATGGTTGATCGGGATGAGGAGCAGCTTAAGCGTCTCATCAAACGGGCGAAAGTGGGTGGCGGTGCACGTTCATTTGTACATTACCGGTATAAATAGTGTTAATAATACAGATCAATTGCATAAGGGCATTGGCGAGGATTCGGTATGCTTGCTGCGTGGGCTTGCCCCGGCAACAAAACAGTCATACGCCAGTTAAACTCGGTTATTGTAGCTCCTACCCAGTCATCATGAAGTTGTGTTACTACTTAAATTCACATTACTCTTATGTTATATGCTTATGTGGAAAAGCTCTAGAGTTAGGACACAGCTGAAACAACTGCCGACGTATGTAAAGTTACCCATAACTTCCAGTGGCTCTCCTTGGGATGTATTGAGGTGTGTTCAGAGGTTGTGAGTCCTTAAGCATGACTTTTCAATTTGAAGGTGCAATGCGTTTGTCGAAGGGTGTTCTTGCTGACCGAAACAGTCGTGACAGATCTTGATAAAACCTGTCCTCTGAATTACTGTATGCCGATACGACAAGGAAACACCATTTACCACATCGACCTGCGTTGATTTTAATTGAGCCACTCCGGAGGCGACTGTTTACTCATATCCAACCCAGTAAGACGTTTTCAGCCTTGGAACCGAGTGCAACTCTTACACCGTAGTTACGACGAGCCATTGCATCAGGATACCCGAGGAGTGAAACGCCGAACATTTGAGCTCTTCCTAAGAGGCTTGAGGTGCACAGCCGAAGTGCGTGTTTCGGATACACAGCATACATTGACAGAAGAACAGCACTGTTTCAGCAAGAGATGCCTGTTGCCCACCTTGACATAGATCACAGACAATACAGACTGCAATGTGGATCAGATCTTTTGAGGTTATAAGGTGATTAATTTGGTTTATTTTTCTGGGTGACGGTTTAGATACGAAACAATGGCCCAAGTCGAAGGAGAGAGTTTGGTTGAAGTATCCCACCTTGAGTCTATGATTCAAATTTCTGACCCACAAGGCAGTGGGAGAATGTCGGGTTTTGTTCGCGGACCCTGCCCCTAGTCTCTGACTCAAAATTGTGAGCCGCGAGGCAACGGTTTTTAGGTTTTTTTTAGGGGACCCTACACGGAGCCAATGAGTCGATAGTCTGACCTACTTTGCTGTAGGGGCCGGTCTTGCCCGAGAACTCAGGAAGTAAGGCATTACTGTCTCACTCCTAGTGTAGCTGTGCACAGCAGGTGCCCTTTAAGTAGCACCAGACTTTATTTTAAAATTAGTTCGGCTGTATTGAATGATGCGCCGGCGGTCACGGTCAATCGTTGGGCTATTGGAGTATGCGGTTTTTAAGACTGACCTCTTCTAAGCCTTCCTCTGGGGAAGGCAGTATCGCTTCTTCCATGAATATGGACGTGATCATCTGAGGGAAGCGCCTTATTGCCTTCACACTCCTCTCGCAGAGGACATCACGACTTTACCTCCAGACCGCCTCGCAATACGATTCCCCGCAGTACGGGGACTCGCCGTTCTTCGCCGGGCTGCTCCCAGTTTGCCTCCCTGGCATGGTTGAACCTTTAGGAACTCAGTTCCAGCCAGTATAGTCAGCAGGATCATTGCAGTACAGAAGCCCGACCATCACGACAAAGTGACAGCTTTGGGTCGGGAGAGGATATGATATGGCACAAGGGACTGATGGATTTTTACGAAATATTTAGGCTCTTTTGGCGTTGTTCCCCTGCCAGGATAGGATTTACATGACCCTGTCTGTCTTGGTTTAGGATACTGAATAATGTGGCAGCCAACGAATGCTAGTGGAGTTCAAACTGTCATTTTTTATACAGGTTATCTGACTGTGTGTTGGAAGTATGGACACCCCGGATGTTCATAAAAAAACTAGCTGTAAGCCCCTCCTCCTTCTCCTTCATAAAGTTTTATTCAAACAAACTGACATAGTTGCATGGTGGTGATACTATCAGTAATGGTTATCACACCGGCGCAACCCATGTAGCTACTGTTGCTGCCACAACCTCGCACCAAATCCACTATTTCGAAATTTGGATTCTCACCGTGTTACTTAGAAAGACAAGATACTTTTCAATCTTGATTTGCACCATCAACCTTTGACCGGTGTAGATTACAATGGGCACGCAACTGGCCCCTTAATATGCTGTCAACAGTGAATGAATTTACCGCTTGCTCCATGATGAATCATGGTTGCTCAAATTCGCCTCCTTGTAAATAAGGCCCCTGGTTTTACAGACAAAGACTATCCTTAAGTTGGAATCGCAGCTGGGCGCTCACACTCAATGGCGACCATCTTCTTGAAAACACCGTAAGGAAATGCTCCGGTGTAAAAATATCGGCGTTTTCCGTAACAGTGATGGATTACAACCTGTAAACATGAGTGTCAATCAACAGTAAGAGCTCGTCATAAGTGGCCATATTCTTTCAGAGATTACCTCGAGAGTCAAGCCTTTTGCTCTGGAGCCTGAAAGGATTAGCATGCGGCCTTCAAGACAAGAAGAAATATAAGATCCCATGTGATATGCCGCTTTGAGAGCGTTAAACACAATTAAAGGCAATAATTCATTCACAGTCTGTGAATGTCCGTGAAACGTAGTACCCTTTCCTATCGCTATTACATGAGCGAGCAGGTAGAGCAACACGTTTGTAACCCGTCTGATTGTGAGTCAGAGCAATGAAATAGTGGTAGTAATGCCCTGCTACAAATGCATCCATCGACTACATGAACGAACTCGTGACAGACCATTTTCCGATGTGACAAAAAATCGCCTTTGGCTTTTAGGCGACACGGTGTCCTATTTGGGGAATATACTTAGTGTTTACCGTTTTTCTGAGCTGTTAGCTAGTTTTTTGGCTTGTTCTTGCATCCTATGGTTGCTACCATGCACTACATACCTGGGTGGATTCGGTTGCTTTATCAAAAAGCCCGCGGAATTAAATAACCCCCATATAAGTTGCTATGTATGAAGATGGGAAACCGTTCAGCTATAGCACCCTTTCGCTGCCTAACTGCCATGCCACCAGAAGGAAAAACAAGGGCTGGGACACTCCCAGGTTCCCCAAGTCCTGACAGGGGAATCGAGGTCACGTTCGAATCACGAACCTTGCGATCAGCAAAGTCGCGCGCTAACCACTGAACGCCTTGCGGAAAACTGTTAACGTAGGCTTTTGAATCGAATTTCATGTATATTTTGGTGTTACATTCTCTTCTGTTGGTGAACTTCCTGCTGTTTTCCAGTCTTTTCAATCCCGTTTATTTTTATCTACGTGCTATCTGAAATCTTTCCAGGAGCTGCGGATCGAAGAAGAAAAATCTCTATTAAGGTGAGTGAAGATCGGTTTCCTGTTTTGGCTGTTTTATCCGATCATTTAGCACAATTTACAGGTATCGCTATTAATGTAAACTTAGTCGGGTCGGCAACTGCCGACTCCCCGGATAGGGACCTCGGGACTCAACTCACTAAGTGCTACTGGTAAAAGTAGTCCAATCATGCAGTCAGTAGTGCTCCTGCGTCAACAAGACTTCAGTGCGTAGCTACCCAATTTTCGAACAAACTGAACATGTCATCACCTCCGGAGTTGGCTGTATGTTCCACACTCTCCCGTTTTTCAGTGGTCAAAATTGTAGTAGCTGGAATCGATGTGCCTATTGTACACGGTTTATAGCTGATAAATTAAATTGAACTAAATATTTGTTGGGTATATTTATGGGGCACTTATGTGGAAAGCATTGTTAGGTTGGGATGTCCCAAAGGGTGTCCAGCCTGTTGCGCACTCGAATGATTGTGCCAGAAACAGAGAACGAGGATTGCCGAATGATTGGCTTTAATCTTCTATCAATTTCAGTACATCAGCTAAAACATTAGGAAACACAATTAGCTCAACGAGTAGCGAGTAAAAAGTTAAACACAACGTCAATATATAACATTCTTCCCCGCCGGAGGGATTATTGTCAGGAGAATATAAATTAGGCTTCGCGGTTTCGAAGATTATACGGTCGAACACGCTGTTGGTCTGTGATGTACTGTAGGACATTCCCTGGAACCTCACTGGGTTGTTCTGGTGGTGCCGTTTCGCCTCCAGGAGGATCAAGCGAGTGTGATTGAGTCTCGTCTGGAGGAGCCGCTGCACTTTCGATTGATTCAGATAAATAGACATCTGATATTGTCTGTGCTTTGGGTGCCAGATGTCTAAGAGAAACAGTTTCTTCCTTTCCGTTCGGGAAACGAACGCAGGCATACTGCGGGTTACAATTAACAAGTTCCACCTCTTCCACTAACGGATCGTATTTGGAAGAACGTGTCATCCTTTTTAACAGAACGGGGCCTGGAGTCGATAACCAAGTCGGAAGAGAGGTGCCGTACGTTGACTTCCGGTGGAAGTTAAGGAATCTTTCATGTGGTGTCGTGTTAGTAGCGGTGCACAATAAGGAGCGAACAGAGTGCAAAGCATCTAGAAGCACACATTCCCACTCGGTAATGTCCCGTTGTTGGGTCTTCAACGCCAGAGTGATAGACTTCCAAAGAGTACCATTAAGCCGTTCGACTTGTCCGTTACCGCGCGGATTGTATGGGGTAGTTCGACTGGTTGCTACACCCCTGTCGTGAAGAAACGTTTGTACTTCACCTGACATGAAAGCTCCACCACGATCAGAATGGACGTATGAGGGCATTCCGAACAAAGAGAACAACTGATTAAAACACTTGATCACGGTGGATGAGGACACATCCGTACACGCGAAGGCGAATGGGAAACGAGAGTACTCGTCGATCATTGTTAGAAGGTATTTGTTGTGGGAGGTCGATGGAAGTGGGCCTTTAAAATCTATGCTGACGCGTTCAAACGGCTGTGTAGCTTTAATAAGATTGCCAAAAGGGTGATTGAGGAAACGAGGCTTCAATTCCGAACAAATACTACACTGATTTGTAATCGCCTTAACATCCTCGGTCGAAAACGGCAAATTTTTTGAGCGAACGAAATGAAGCATCCGCGTGATACCGGGGTGACATAATGTATTATGAAGATGTTTGAGATCCACCTGTGACATCGCAGATACGTAATCAGTCCGCGATAGTGCGTCAGCGGCTTTATTCTGATTACCTGGACGGTACTGGACATCGTAATGAAAACAGGACAGTTCAAGTCTCCATCTCTGGATTTTGTCGTTTTTTACTTTGCCTTTGTGTTGTTTGTCGTACATAAAGGCGACTGATCGTTGGTCCGTGACAAGTGTGAAGTGATTGCCGATCAGGTAGTGTCTCCACTTTCTCAGAGCTTCAACAATCGCGTACGCTTCTTTTTCGATTGCTGAATGATGCCGCTCACTGTGTGACAGAGTGCGTGAAAAGAAAGCTACCGGGCGCCCGTCTTGATTGAGAGTGGCCGCAATGGCTATGTCGGAAGCATCAGTTTCCACAACGAGTGGACGAGTGTAGTCTATGGTGAAAACGGCTGCCTTTTCCAAATCGTGTTTGAGCTTATTCAGTGCCGCTTGTACGCTATCTGGAATCGGGAAGATCTGATTGCGGACGATTTGATGAATCTTATCTGAGAAACATGGGATCCAGTGTGCGTAGTATGCCAGCATTCCGACCAATCTTCGTTGTGAACGGATGTCACATGGATGAGGCAACTCCCGTAGGGCTCGAAAACGTTCAGGATCCGGTTTTATCATACCATGAGATATTTCGTATCCCAGTAATAGTACTTTCGCAGTAGCTATGATGCTCTTTTTCTGGTTAAATGTAATACCGTGACGTTTTGAGGCCTCTAAGAATTTCTTCAAATTTCGATCATGTTCCTGGGCATCGCGACCACACACGGTAACATTGTCAACATATGCGAATGTATCGAGCAGATTTTCCTCGCGTATGATGTTGTCTATGGTGCGTTGAAAGCAGGCCACACCATTAGTAACTCCGAACGGAATGCGGCGAAATTGAAAGAGTTTACCACATGCCTCGAATGCAGTATATGGCTTGTCTTTGTCGAGAATGGGGATCTGGTGGTACGCACTTTGAAGGTCTAGTGTGCTAAACACCGTGTAATGGGAAACCTTCTCTACAAGTTCGTCCACCTTCGGCAGAGGATACGCATCAAGGTAAGTGAAGCGATTTATGGTTTGACTGTAATCGATGACCATGCGCTTCTTATGCCTGTCATTCGTAGTAACGAGAACCTGAGCGCGCCAAGGAGAGTTAGACGGCTCAATAATTTTGTCAGCTAGTAACTTCCGAACCTCCGTCTCGATAAATACCGTATCCGTGCGAGAGAAACGACGAGATTTAGTGGCAATTGGAGTACATCCAGGGGCGAGATTATCAAACAAAGAGGGGGCGTTAACTCTCGCTGCTTTCAATGTGCATATGGCGAATGGGGGCCGCTTACCCGTGAATGGTATGATGACACTTTGGTGTTGACTGAGGAAATCCAAGCCAAGGATGACGTCTGAACACAAATTGGATAAGAGCGAGAGTTTGACACTTTCGTATAGTGTGCTTTTGTACAGAACGGTAGCATAAAGATGACCGCTAGTAACACACGATAAGTTCGTTGAAGCCATCGAGATAGCGCTCTTAGAGGATGTTATTGTCCAACCATGCTTTAGTGCGATGTCAGAAGAAATATAACTTTCGCAACTACCAGTATCGATAAGTGCGTGAAGTGGGATATTATTCACTATAACATCAACGATTGATTTGGAAAGTCCCATGGATGAAGAGATGTTGAAAATGGATGAGACACCAGGGTTCACCGTCGATGTGATACGGCTTGAACCCAGTTTGGATCGACAAACTTTTTGGAAATGACCTTTCTTGCCGCAAGAATGACAGAAAGACTCACGAGCCGGGCATTTTGAACGAATGTGCTTACCGTTGCCACAGAAGAAGCAAGATAAGGATGTGCTTGCAATCGTGTCACTAGATTCCATCTGAGAGATAAAAGCATCACGAACAGGAGTAAGAGGTTTATCAGTTTTGATAGATGCGGCGCCACAGGGAACATGAGAAGACGAGTCGTATGAGAGTGACTGTTGTTGAGCATGTTCAAGCAGACGTGCCTCGTCAAAAGCTTGTTGAAGCTTAAGAGTGTGTTTTTCTAGTAGTCGTTGGCGAACGGAATTAGACTGCAAGCCTGTGATAAAAGCGTCTCGAATAGCCTCATCCCGATGTTCATCGGCAGAAACCGCACGAAAATTGCAGTCCTTGGCAAGGTAACGTAATTTTTGCAGGAACGCGTCGACTAATTGGCCCGGTTCTTGTTTGGTAGTAGCCAGCACGTGGCGGGAAAACACTTCATTTTTGGGTTTAATGTACATCTTTTCGAGCGTCTGGATGGCGTCTTCGTAAGTAGTACAATCACAAACATGTTGATAGACGGACGGAGAAAGGAAATTTACCAAAAGTTTTCTTTTGTCAACGTTTGGGAGTTCGATGCATGAGAGGAAGTTCGTAAACGTTTCGTGCCAATGGATCCATTGTTCTGAAGCAGAAGAGGATTGGGGATCGGCGTCAAACCGATCTGGGCGAAACAATCGTTCCATTGTGTTTTGATAGAAGATTAAATTGTTGCGCACTCGAATGATTGTGCCAGAAACAGAGAACGAGGATTGCCGAATGATTGACTTTAATCTTCTATCAATTTCAGTACATCAGCTAAAACATTAGGAAACACAATTAGCTCAACGAATAGCGAGTAAAAAAGTTAAACACAACGTTAGTGTATAACACAGCCTGGCGAGCAAGGTACTGGAGGTTCCTCAGAGCACCTTACAAATGTGGATTTCAGCTGTGTGTTCACTACGGGAACGCTGCAACTAGAAAAATAGATCACCGCACATTGTGTGATCCTCATTTTTAAGCGATCTTATGGTCATTGCCAACTACTATAATCCATGCCATGTAGGCCTATTTATCTGGTCCACTTATTTTCTAGTTCATTGGCACCGACAATAGACGTTAATGGATCAACATTCCTAATTATTTATCTAAACTTCGAAGCCACTCGTCTTACACGGGTTTCTTCATCTAGTCAAGATTCCCGCTCCTCGCCGTAGTTTGATCATTCAGTGTACTCTTAACTACGATCTTCTTACTTGTTTGCCTTATCAGAAAACGTCTTGAGGGTCAATTGCTGAAGTTCACAAATGTCGTCAAAGGTTATCAATACCGGTGGTGTGTGGTGGATCCAGACGCTGGTACGGTCGAATATTATGAGGCAAGTTTCTATATCTGTTCCCTCATGGGGCTACTACACGATCACACACAGAATTAGAGTTAGAAAGCTTGAAGTGTCACAGATTTTTAGCCACAGTCTTTTGAACAAGGTGTCCACAAGGCGAGTCCACTCTGGATGGGCATGCTTCCAGCGGATTTCATGAGAGCTATATGGAGTGAAAAGATACCGCAAGTTGAAGGTCTCATTTTAAGGTCTAAGGGCATTTAGCTTACCTCAGGAATAGTAGTAGGAATTACTTTTCAATACAGAACAACCGTACTGGATTGTTGTTGAAAAAAAACGAAATTCCCTGATTTAATTGCATACCAACCCGTATTCGTTAATGGATTCAATTGGATCCTGTTACTCTTACAGTAAATCAGCTGTGTTACTGTGAGTTCGTTCTTCACACCTTTGTAATTTGGCGAACGGTGATACCTGGAGGGTTCACAACAAAGGTATACATTTCACAAGCATTTTCTCAGGAAGTTGCAGCCACTAGGCTCTCAATTACACAAGCACGCAGTTTCGTGATACATTTTTGACCCTTCAAGCAAGCGTCAACTACAAGTGACCTGATTTGTGGTCTCTCAAACAGTAGAAGCTGTAATTCAAAGATACTTTATGATTTACTGAGCGAACGGAACAAAGGTTACAGGAACCAAAAATTGTCTAGCGTTGATTGTCCCTTCTAAAAGATATAAACAATCACCCTAAATAGATTCAAGTGGCCGCGGTTTAACCCTTAAATTCCGGCAATTTGTATCTAAATTTGGCTAGTGAATCAGTGACTTTTGAAGCAATGAACCTTTTCAGAATAAATTCATTCCATCCTGACCTAGTTTCACACTTCTGGTTATGATGAATGTTAGCGTGTATACTTACGAATGCCATCCTGGTAATCTGGACTCCTCCACTGTTTATCCAAGTTTGCCTCTAGTTTACTTGACTGTTCCTTGGATGCATTAGTAGTACTTCAGTTTGCACCGCCCCGGACCCTTCATCACAACCAAACTGTATCGTACCGTAACTCAGAGAAAACTAGCCTCCCAGTGTAGTATGTTCCACCGCACTCGTGGTTTTCAAAACTCCCGAGGATTAGCTTTTTTGCAAATACGTTGAAGGAGCGGAAAGAATACCTGCTCCATGACTCCAAATTCCCTTTTCATTTTACATTCTGTGGAATCGATGGTCTTTTGGACGCTTTTGTTTAATGTCAGCAAAAGCGTCATGATGGAATCATCCACGGTGCACATACAGATGAGAGTTTAATGTGCTATCTGTAACTTGAATGTTGCTTACGTTTGTCTATTATGGCCTATGTGAGAACGCAGTAAAACGACGTGTTCAGAAATATTTTGATCTGTGGAGATCACCGTTTATCCCGGTATGTTCAGACTTCTGTTCATGAGCCTGCTCGTAAGTTGCCCTTCGCAAGCACTTTTTCGGAGACAGTAAAGCAACTCTTGTTTGTGAGATCGACCGACTGAGAATTTGAGAATTACCCCCGATTCCACTTCTTCCTACAATGTCCGAAACCTTCGCGTGATAGAGCCGAGCGACAATGACCTCGGATTCCAGTCCTAAGATAGGAGCCGTCATTCACCTCCGCCAGTGGTTGCTGGCCGATAATCAGATCCTTATAGCTAATCTTCTAGGCTTTATTTGGTGCATATCATTA
Organism: Opisthorchis viverrini; assembly: GCF_000715545.1. Classification (NCBI taxonomy): domain Eukaryota; kingdom Metazoa; phylum Platyhelminthes; class Trematoda; order Opisthorchiida; family Opisthorchiidae; genus Opisthorchis; species Opisthorchis viverrini. Next base: position 99,443 of record NW_008752315.1, read on the forward strand.
CGCGACAAATGGAGAGCTCGTAGGCTCTGTGGCTTGTCGCTGGCTGGCTGCCACACTTATCTAACCATGACAAAAACAAGCGGATAGAGTGGGTCAGAATGCTTAACCGATGTTTCCTCTTCGGACCATGAACGTACTTAAATCCGAAGCGAACCTAAATTATATTAGGCTGCATTTTATTTGTAAGGAATATGTTTACCGATCGTGAACTATCACTCAGTACATGCATCCTTGTGGTTGTTTTCGATTATAGGCAAATTGACCGAAGCGTTTGTGTTACGTAGACCAAACCTATGGGCAGCATATGTTTACATCGGCTCTAAAGGACTGTGACAATGCGCCCTACCATAATCAGTTGGTCTGTGTTAACTGGCCCATATCTGCAGTTGTTTTTCCGCATTCACCTCGCGTCATCTTCGGTCCTTGTTTACAAAGACAGCTGCTGTAAAGGTAATCGTCACACACGATCAGAGTTTGAGTGGCTTAGCGGTAAAAAAAACCATCCTGTGATTGATCCCACTGCATCTGTGTTGTGAGCGTTCGTTGGGACCAACCACCCGGTGGTTTATCCTCTTCTTTCCCTTCCGCTACTCTTACTGGTTAACTGTTTGACCGAGTTGCTAAATTGTTAACGTGCGTCACTCTTGCATCAGTTCGACAGAACGGCGAAAAATTCGTGATCACAATTCATCAATCAGTGCTACACCAGTCACATGCAAAGTGTGTTCTCGTGCGGGTGGATCAGCTATACTGTTTCGGCTCCGTTCTTCGTATGCCAGTTGATGTTTTTTCCAGCATACTAGCTGGAACCTCTCGCTAAGAGAGAATGCGAACTAGATCAGGTGCGACCTATAGATTGAGCCTGAAAAGCCTAACTTGGCGTGGCCCTTTTGGTTCACGCCGTCTGTCCTCTACTGCCAATCACCTGGAGCCCACATCGGATGCAGAACCCTAGGCGATAACACGGAACCCCTTATGGACTTGGAGGTTTAGGACTGCATATATTCTCTCAAACGTCATCTCATGGTCCGGATGACCTAATAACTGGTGGTAAAGTCCTCACTCAATACCTGTCTCATCTGTTTGCTTCCATTTTGATAAAGATGTCCGCCCAGACAACTGAGGGGAGTCGGTGATACTGCCCATTCTCAAAAGGAGAGCCCCGTAGCGAGTGTCCTAACTACAGGGCTTGCCCCGGGTCGTAACGGGACTGTGGGCATCACTTTTGCTTCGTCGGCTCGTGGTGGTCCGTGAGACGTAGCAAGCGGGATCGCGGCCCGGTATGGGTCCCATAGACCGGATCTTCACGCTCCGACAGGTTCTAGAAACCTCTAGGGAACTTTGAGCCCGTGACCCTGTCGTTTAGTGGGTGAAGATTATGCTGTTTGACCGCGAGCAGCTTATCAGCAAACTGACACCCGGGTGGGGTCTGAAACGACTCTTCCTTAACGTAAATCGTTTGGTCACGTGCTTGTTGTCTGAAGTGCATACTCCTGGGAATTTCTAACGAGGATGAAACAGCCATACTATAGTTTTGGGACTTCATTACTGGACCATTTACTGGACTCTTTTCGTACTATCAATGTACTAAACAGGCCCATGTTCTCACGGAGATCCTCGTCCCCAAGTGGGGTTATTTCAGAGAAACGCTCAGGCACTTTTACCTGGCATCATGATACACATAAGACAGAAGTGGTTGGCAGTTAAGAGATTGCTGTCACTTGCGTGAAACAACCGGATTTTGCGCGATCAATCTTGTTATAATTCATCGGAGGAAGCAGTGAATACCCGAAACCTGCTAAGCACAATAATTACCGGTAAATCGACTCGAGCTATAAACCTTTTGGTGCATTGAGAATAAAGCCGTGGGCCAGTGATGCTCATTTACACTTAGTGTGAGGTTTGTGGTACATACAACAGATTCAGGAGTTATCCGAATGTGACCGTGTGCACTAGATTAAATATTCAATGCGTAGCGGTACAGTGTGATACTCGGATACGGTAAAATTGACTGTGTTAAATGTCGGAGACCGAATTCGTCCATGTTGCTTAGTCCGGATCAACGCTGTCTTCGCATTTTTCAGACAGCTAGCCTTTTAGTTTTGACTAGCTTATCGAGGCCTAAGTAGACAACTAGTAACATGTGGTGGAATCTCATCCGTAAGAGCGATCGGAACGCTGAAATCTGACCGAGTTCCCACATAGTGTTTCGTGCAGTTTTCTAGGTTAGCGAACGAATCCCAGGAGAAGCGCTGTACTTGATGTGGTAAGACCAGATCTTTATCAATATGGTGGGCCATACAGATTAGATTATTTGCAAGCCACTAAGTTGTCACAAACAACCTTCTGTGTAATGCGAATGGTCAGCCACGTATTTGACGCGGCAATTCGAGACGCGCTTGTGTCGTTCATGGTGTTTGTGTGGATGGAATCTGTTCTTGGGAAGTACCCTTGGTGTGTTGTTAGTTATGTGAACGGACTGCTATACTTCCACAATCAGCCTACTGCAATAATCTCTAATCAGCTCTTGAACAGTATTTTTGTCGCATAAGTTGAATGATCTGACGGAGATGCTACCCTAAGTAGCAGGTCGACATGTAATTTTTTGAAGCAAAGTTCTTTAGTCTGAATCTTATTTCGTGTAAGTCCAGGCGCTCATAACGGAGAGTTTAGAGCAGCTGTTTTCAACTGGACGGAGGCAACGTTTGCCGCTAACCTATCGCAGAGCACCGGTCATATTAAACAAAGGTTATCTTCCATTGGCCGATGAATGCGGATCACGCGTGTGAGTTTGTGGTGGTTCCTCGACACTCTTTTTTAGTGCTTGATTGCCACCGCAAAAAACCACTCAACCATCTCAACGGTAATTGACGGCTTTGAACTTTGACATCGTCAAAGTCTGGTTTTGGTGACCGCGGTTTATCGCCAAAAATCATCGTATTCCCATATCAGTTCTTATAATTCTAAACTTTCTTTATGCAACCTTTTACTGTAGAAAGAAGACCACAAACGCTCATCGAAACCGCGGGGAGTATTGAATTTGACGGTATGTTTCCATGTTTCTTATGCCTTTTTTTGTGTTATCCAACCTGTTCGGGTTTGTTGGCCTACTAACACACTCATTGGCACTGCTACACCATTCCATTCGTAGATGTTCGAGAAAGTTGCAGTCCAGTTTCGAAAGTGACAAAAGGAAACTCACTATCCATATACCACAGGATTCTGTCTCAGCCATGAAGTGCTTGCTTCCGATTCAATTGACGTTGTTTGGGATTGGCCTCTAGTAATTGTGCTACATACAGACACTTGTCCAACTCATCACAGACAATAATGCTAGCGTCAACGCTCGTTTCACTGCATTTTCTGTGCAACCCTAGAACAACGCTTTCGCACTCTGTTGCTCAGGAACGACTATATTGATGTTTAAAATTTTTTACGGATCCCAGTTAATCATCTTGGTTTGCTGATTTCCCAGCTGAAGTCCCTGATCTTCTCTAATCGTACTCATCCAGAGGTCACAATTACCAATTCCAAGTGTACACCTACTTCTAATTGGAGTTGCTTTACCTCATGGCCAGTTCCGAGTAGTTCATCTGAGCTGCTTGCTGGAACTATACCAGTGAGTAGCTTCTGATTCAACTAGAATTAGTCGAAGTTTAGTTCACTGGCTGAATCATTGTTAAAGTCTCTGCGTATGTTTTTTACTTTTCCGCCTAACTGCACCTTGGAAATACGTCTCGGGAATAAAAAAAATCGTTCAGCTGTAGCACCCTTTCGGTGTCTAGCTGCCATGCCACACAAAGGAGGTATGAGGGCTGGGACACTGCAAGGTTGCCTAAGCCTAGACAGAGCTGTCGAGAGGCAGAGGTCGGGTTCGAACTCCGGGCCTTCCGGTCAGCAGATTCGCGCTCTAACCACTTGGTCTATCTGGCCCCAATCATACTTGTTCGCTCAGTTAACTTAGTTCACTTCGAAGCTCCATTTCTGCAGATTTTCGCCCTCACTCTTCCTCTATTTCCAGTATGCTTCAGTATGCCCATCGGACGAGGATTCGCAAGCTTTTGTAATCAACGCTGCTAACGGAGACTTTCTAAAACTCAAAGGTATTGATTGTTGGCTTAACTGGAAACAGTTCTTTTCATCTTACATAATTTGGTTCTCTGATTTGAAATTTAGTTTATCCATTTATGAATGTTTGCTAGGCGGTACATCTGAAACTTGATGCGTGATGTGGCTTCACACGATGAATTCGTTTGTAAAGCTGGAGTTATCAGGTCTATGAAATAACGTACAGAATAGTCGGGGAAAAATTTCGGTTCGCACTGATCTAAGGTTCATCGGTTTCACCTAGTTTCTAGTTTATGGCTGTTTTCTCAAGTATTAGATAAATCCGACAGATCATGTCTGCCGGTTGCCGTTTACCTTCAGTTGGTCAGTCCTGTCAGGTTTCTGTCGTGAAGGTTTTGTAATCAGTTCACACGTTTCTCCTCGTAATAGGCAAGGTGGTATTGGTCCCGCGTCGAAGTCTGAGGCATCTCCTACCCCAATTTAAAGAGTGAATGAGGAATTTGCTTGAAATTGAACACAAACGTGTGCTAGTCAACCCTCTACACCGTCCACTCTTACTTGGAGCCACCGTTTCCGATCAATTCCGTCAGACGTCGCTGTCGATTTGTTTTGCTGTGTGGAAGAATGAGTGTGGTCCTCCTTGGTTGGCGACCACTCCTCCCTGTTTTCAAAAATTCTTAGTGAAAGTTATCAGTGTGATTTTGATATATCCAATGCCGTTGTTTTCTCCCTTATAGCGGCTGACGCCAAAGAACGTCAGTTTTGGGTCAATCGAATTCGAGCAGTGGCTGAGTATCACTCAGAAAAGGCGGAGAATAATCCAACGGTAAGTGGAATCGTACTAATTTTCATGAGCCTACAGCCATCACCGTTCATCCACTGTAAACCCGATTCCTTGTGTGTGGAAGTCATTTCACAGTGAAACCGTTTGTCGTGGCCATCTTAGGATACCAGACAGCCGCAATCACATCGATGCTAGAGGCGACCTAAAAGCCCAAGCAAATCGAAAAGTGGTCATTTGTAGAGTAAGTCCGAGATAGCTCGCAGATTAAAACGCGAAACTATTAACCTGAGGCTTCATGGGTCGAACCTAACCCCAACCCCTCAAATGCTCCTATATTATATATATATATA
>NW_008752315.1:106174-117184 GCF_000715545.1 Opisthorchis viverrini
GGGCTATCCTCCTATCATTTCCATCGGCGGCATAATTCCCGTCGCCAATAATCGGACTACAGCAGCCCTGATCAAAAGTGTACCCTCATATCCAATCAGTGGCATTGGTAACATCCAGTTCAACGATTTTTGGACGAATACCCGTCACTCTCACTCCAAACACCAGTTTTTTTCTAGAATATACACAGCCTGGATGATCGTGGAAACACCCCTTTTCGGAGATAGCACAATGCGTTTATATAATTCAACCTAATGTGCGTTTTCTTCAATTTTCAGATTGCAACAATACTCGACAGTAATTCACTTGAGTCGGGTATAACCAACCAAATCCCCGGAAACAGTATCCCTCCTGCCATCCAGGGCAGTGCACATGGTACCCACTTCCCAGCAACAGGTCAGAATTAATTTTCGTTTCTAGTGCGGGGTTTTGGGAACTCTGATCTCTACCTTAGTCACAAGTCTTTGATACATTCTCCTCCCACTTCGTCAGGCTCCACAAAAGTTTCTCCGAACGCCGTCCAATCTGTGCGCCCGACAGACCAAACCACGTCTTCTGCTGGTCCCGCTTCACAAACTGCCGTCGGGCAACTGGTAGACTATGCTTCACCTTCTGAGTAAGCGAGATTTCCACTGCCTATGCTTTGATTCCCATATCCACTTGCCATTCTATATTTTTGTTATAGAATAAAATTACTCGTGTCAATTGACCCTTTAATTCGTTTATCCTTCTCTGTACGATATGGTCTAAAACATCCCCTGATTTGGCTCCAATGTTAAGTGGGTTTCAGCAGCGCAGAACGGCACACATCGGGTTTGACAACACCCTTCTGAATCATCCAACGTAGTTTGAAATTCACCGGTGGCACCTCGAATCATTTTGGTAGAGTTTCAGCTGTACCCTTTCTTTTTTATTTCTTTCTTCAGTTTTGATCTTGTTCCCTACAAAGCTTTATTTATCTGCATCAACATGATTGCATGGCAATGAATGAACATTACCGCTTAAGCTGCCATACGATCCTCTGTTCTTTGGAGTTCCGTATGTACCTGCTATCCGGGCTTGAGTACAACTAACATTTTGGCTCGTTATTGCTATCGGATGTGATGTAAATGAGGGATCTAACTGTGCTGAAACCGCGAAACCTGCGGTTAAAATGAACATGTTTTGAAGGTAACTGAGGGAGAAAACAACCCGCTTTCGCTTGAACTTATGATGACTGACCCTGAGTGTTCAGTGGTCCCGATAGAACTTCAGATAGCACAGAGATGTTTCGTATTTAAGTGAAGCCACACTGTACATGTTTCATCCTCTTTGAGAACCATCGACGTTGCGAATCTCACGAAATTCAGTTTCGAACCCGCGACCTTCCGGCCAGTGATTGAACACCTAACTGTTCGCTCTCAAGCGTCTGGACAGCAGTGTGGTTAACTTGTGCTAATAGAAGAACTGGCGCTGTTCATCCTTCACTGAGGGGATCCACCTCACATAGTTATGTGTTGACTGGTTCCTGGAGGGACGACTTTTCAGATGGAAGTTTCATCTTGTGGGTTTATTCTTCCTCTCCTCGTGGTAGCTGCAACTTCACTTGTGAGTCGGTATGCGATCCTCAAAGACATTTCCATCACCTGATCTCTATCCTTGGCAGCATCTGTTTCGCTACGTATTCTGTCTTCTTCATAGCGCACAAAAATTCGGACCGACCATCTCGCTCTGTTTATAGTAACACACTGTTTGAGGTTATCCTGTATGTTTCGGAAACTACATCCCTTCAGTGTGCGAAAATACTTCACAGTCGTTGGGAAACGGCGACTGATGTAGCGGTTCTGGCCAAGGGAAGTTTTGGAGTCTTTTTCATCAGAATCTGGTTTCGGACTAGATCCAGTTCCTTGCAAAACATTCGCTCTTTCTCAGCGCGCACCGCAGATTAAACATAAGTGACCGAACATAGATATGGTCGCGATGTTCTGCCGTAAGCACATTTCTGGTGCTCTAGTGACTCAATATTCACTGACCTAGCACATGTTACTGAGCTAAGCGCATGGATTGTGAAGGCCAGAATATCATCCGGACGTGATCTGAGTAGCGTCTGGCGCAACCGCCGTTTAAGGACAGATAATGAGATTGAAGTGTCTCGAGCTAGTACGCTATTCCAGGTAGTATAAAACAGCAAATTCCTAGTGTTTCGGGGATTATTGACGAATCCTGCTTGCTGGCAGTTCTCGAACCCCCTCACAAGCTGTTCTGGGTAGCCGAAGTGTCCTTGGCTACCCAAGAGAGGGACACGACGGTCCGTCAGAACTACTGGGGCACCAGCCTGCTAGATATGCTAACGGTTGAGTTGGCCAAATAATCAGTCTGCGCCATGTTCTGAAACATCACGCAGGTGTTAGTAATCAGGCCACCGGTCGGTACATCGGCTCACGTGCAACATTGGATTCAAGCAACGGCGAAGGGTTTTGACACTCTTTGAGATTTGATTGCGTGCCGGACAGGCTGTTGACTCTTATTCAAACCTACCACTTGGGCACAGAATCCGCACCTGTGTATATGGACAAGAGCATTTGCTTCGAACTGGACAAGGCTTATCAGTGCTTTTCAATGTCACGATCGGTGGGGAAATGTCGCACGAACTTGGTAGGCCACTATGTTCCGTTGGTTGGCTTAGAAGTGAATTATGATTGTGAATTCTTCATCAAAAGTGCGAACGTGCTGTTTATTCCGTTCGATCTACACGGGGACCCGTTCAGGTATTTGTGTTTGATCATCCTCACAAATGACTACGCACGGCAGACAACCTGGGTCCGCATCGAACTTCACGTTGCTTTATCTCACACAGTGAAAACACTGAGAAACTCTCCTTCTAGTGATGACCTTGTGTTCGCTTCGACCGTCGGATCCGCATTCACACCAGCCTACAAATCTTTCCTCCTAAAATGGCGATTTTCGCACAGCTCAATCTTCGGGACAGCTGAGTACTAGCGCTCATGACTGAAAATACATTGTAACGACAGAGTATCCAGTGGTAGTCTACAAGTGACGCAATGACGGTTGTTATTTTTTATTGTTATCATTGTGTATTACTGTTATTACTGTTTTATTATTATTATTATTATTATTATTATTATTAATTAGCACTATGAGTATGGTCGACTGATCTCGATCCTGGGGGGCAGTTTGTGTGACTACCCACAAGTAACCAGACGAAATCATTCAGCGAAGTTCAGGTGCTCAGTTCCCTATAATCCGCAACTTAAGCTAGGTAGTTTTCGGCATTCGATGATTGGCATAAATCTCAGAGTATTGTTGGATTTTGAGCTGTTCTAGGGGAGTGCGCGAGTTGAAGTCACTGCAGAGAAGCTATCAAATCATGTTGTTTAGACACGACACTTCACTCGTCCTAAATAAATCATTCTCACTCGAAATGGTTTTAGATTCATACCACAGCTTGGAAGCTTCAGTGTGCAGACGAAAAAACGGTGAACATCTCTATTTCTGTCTTGTTCAGTTTTTCAAGCCTTAACATACCCGTTGGACCATCTGTCAATTGCGCTTATGTCACATTTTGAAACTTTGACAAGCATAAGTCCCCATTTTTACCTACTGACCTACTGCTTCTTTCTGTTTGCAAGTTGTGCGACTACTCATAAGTAACCAGGTGAAATCATCCAGCGAATTTTAGACGTTCAATGTTCTACCTTACGGAAAAGTGGGTCATACGGTTGACACATGAAACATGGTTCCTTGATCCGGGTGCAGGCAAACCTATCCCATTGCTCAAGAGTAAATACGTAAATACGTTTGAACGTGATCATTTAGCTACTTCCGGTATGCAGTGCTAGAGTAGTGATAGTAGGTTGATCAGGGGTTCGAAACCCGGCACGACCGAACTTTAGGGTGGTATCTAGTGATCTAACCTGGACTAGCCAAGATACTTGCGCCAGGACGAGAGAAAATCCGTTCAGTTACTCACTGGCAGTCGAATTCAATCGTGGTCAGCTCACTCATAGGTGATTTGCAGAACCACTTAATTTAGTAAACCAAAACAGTTATCATCCATACGAACGAGTTAGGACCACCTGGGTTCCATGTAGTGAGTACGAGAAATGTGATCTCCCGAACGGTTACACTCCTCTTCATAATGGTCCATCCCGTCAAGTCCCCATTGTTCACACCATAAAATGTGTCCCGAATTTCCGTTCGTAATTCTCCCCGCATCACGCACCGCATTTCTCCGAACTGAGGTAAAAAGCGTATTGTTTAGTTAGGTGCATCTTATTTCACAAAGATGATTATGTGCCTCGTTGGGATGTTCAACCATCCATTCCCATTGATGGGTTTTACTCCACAACTATTTTATCACCCTATCAGGCGGACTCTTTAAAAGTGATAGTTGTGCTATTTTTCGGTACCTTTGCGCATTGAATTTTTGTGATGTACTCTCTGGCCTCGTTAGTTCGGACGCGTTCCCAATTTTCTGTCCTGGTGGTTCCTCTGATCCCCGAGCACAACTTCGCGAACTATTCCGACAGTTGGAAGTAGAAACCCAAGCACTGGATAAGGCTGTGGATGTAAGTTTCTCATCCGTATATTCTACGCTAAGAGTAACCTGAAAAAAGCACACGCAACTTTAGTGTCATCTTTATCTTCATTGTCACATGTTTGTGGGTCCTGTTGACTCTTAACGAAAAAAAACAACTGTTGAGGACAGTCGGTAATGTCCGAATTCCGAAGCTTTTCCAACCTTCATTTTGTCGCTGTGTGCCAAATACTTGATTTGATTTGATTTAATTCACTGTGTTTTGGTTGATGTCAGACATATCACGGGATGTTAACACTTATCCTCAATTTGTGAGTGCACTAGCAAGAGGTCGGAAGGACACACGGTCAACAAGGGGAATGAAGTGTTTAGTGCGCGCAGTGCACTCAATGAGCTGTCATGAGTAAGGCCTCACTCGATGTATACTATGCCACTACTCAAAGCACATACCGTGGTGTGTGTTCCGCAACGTTAGTTGCCGATCCGTTCCGCTAATGCAGCGGTCTCCACGTCAATAGGTTGGCATGGTAGAGGGTGAGTCGCCTGATCGGTAAGATGTCCAAGTTATTTAGTTATTTGTTTCAAAAGAAAATATTTCAGCCTTCAGGTGATCTATAATAGTATGGTATTTCCGCGTGAGCACTGTGTGTATGCCAGCAACGTTTACTCAGTAAATAAATTGAGAGAGTTATGGTGTTGTCTGAATTTGTGTGAATCGGACCGAAACTCTTAGTCGCCGAAGCAGTTGGAACGAAGTAACCTGCACGTGATTTATGTTTTGGTCATCGTATTTTCATCAGCTTCTCACGTGTGTTTTTGAGGTAGAAATGGTAATGTATAAATAGCCCAAGGTAGAAATAACCTGACATTATTTTTTGTCAGACGATGACGTAATTTTAGGCGGTACCCTTTTCATATCTCCGTATGTTCTGGTCACTTACCGTAATGCGCTCCGTACGCACACATACTAGAAACCACGAACTGACGAAGCTTTTGTATCAAAAGCGGAAGTTTACTCAGCAGTAAATCTACCGATTTTTTCCGAAACTTTCCGAAGGCCATGACCAAGCCAGCGGCGTCTTACCCCATCCATCGATAATCCAACCGTGCTACTAACTTTGTTCAAGTAGCACAACTAGAAAAGTTTACCTGTTTTGCATCGCACAAGTTGGTGGAGTCATCTTGAAATCTCGTCGTCACATACGATTGAAACAACGGGTGTTTGTGTTTAGCAATACTCACATTTGTTTGAACTGTACACCACACAAGGTTCAATTAATCAGGTCCGCGGTTTTCCTCGTCTGTATTTTGGACAGTTATTCCTGTTCCTCTCGGCTGGGTACACCTGGTCATGTCAGCTGAGCCACTAGAGGTAGTGGTAGTGGTCGCTCACCGTCGGATGGGAGCATTACCAACAAAGTGAATGCTAGAGTTCCAAAGGCCCGTTCTGTCTTCTTTTCAGACAGCTGTGTTTAACAGGAACGTGTCAGTAAAGGGCAGGGTCTATGATACGACAGTGCATCCAGTGTTGCTGTACGGTTGTAAATTCTAGTCACTGTGCGCCAAGAACCGAAGATTTGTCGAAGCACTGTACATTTACCATAAGAAATTGGATTAGCAGCAAATAAACTGTTGGTCCAGTCAATGGGATAATTTAGTTGCACTAACTACGTTTGCCAGGTCGTGTGCTGTTCGCTGGCCTAAATTTACGTGTTCGACTGAAAGTGGTTCTGAAAGGAAGGTGGCTCAAGATGGCAATGAAAAGAAGCGTGAAAAAAAGTATATTTGGTCCTAACTGCGGCACTGCATGTCATCTTCCAGGTTGGAGTTTAAGAGGCCGACTACATGGATTAATGTAGGTGCTCACTGGCAACATCACCCGTGCTATTTTGTTTATTTTATTATTCCTGACCGATAAATCACTGTTTTTTTTTGTTTTCTGCTCTCACTGTCCTCCCCGTCCTGTCATATGTTGCTATGATTCAGATAACGGCAACTGTATACCTTTACCACTCTGTTCGAAACAAAATGAGGTCTAAATTTCGTCTACAACGTCTTTTTGCTTTGCATTTTAGTCTGCAACAGTTCGTAGCCCCGAATTGACCGCAGTATACAAGGTAAAGTCTTCATTTTTGTTTTCCGTATGCCATTGCTGGTCAGTTCTAGATAGGTGTAGTGGACTCTTTCAGCGTCTTATATATTAGCAGGTTTCTCACATACTGTGGAATGGTCGTTGGCTTGTTCGCTGAGCTGGGCAATTTGGTTGCAAACCTTTCATCACCAATCGAGGTGACATCACCAGTGCGTAGTTGTGCGTAGCGGTGGGTTAGTGGTTGTGCACCTCGATGGTGTCACCTCGATTGGTGATGAAACGTTTGCAACCAAATTGCCCAGCTCAGCGAACAAGCCAACGACCATCTACGCTACCTGAGCTACCGACATTCTCCTCTATAGAATACTGTGGAATGTTGAACACCTTGGAAGAAAGAACATTATACCTGTACCTATACGACCCGCGTTTGGATATTAACGTTTGAAAATATTGAAATTTTAGTCAGTTGGTATTAAACCATTTATCTTTGGGAACAGCACGTATAGGATGATTTTCAATTTCAGTGTAGAAATATCATTTTCATGGGGAGTTGATTTGCACACCGGTTTTTTCCATAACATAAACAAAGTACAATGACCGGCATGCTTGAATTATTCAAGTTTTCATGCAACGGTTGGATTTTCGAGGGTATGCTTTACACTTGCAACTTCGAGATCGTATGTGCGAGGAACCAATCGGACTAGCTTACGTAATCTTGAAACGGATCCCAAGACCAAAAGTTATCATGATGGACTTCATGAGGTTTCATTTGTATTTGAAGGTTATAGGAAATCAATTAGGAGGTATGGTGCGACATCGATTTTTATCAGCGTTTGTAGATATTACTTTTTATCATGCTGTTCACTCCCTTGTATGTTTAAATGGACATCTTTCAGACATTGCTACTTTCCAAGGCGACCAGTCAAGCTACGCTGTCGTGTTTGAAGCGCTGTTTGGAATTGATCAAGAGACGCGAAGTTTGCAATAGTGAACCATCTACTCGGATATTTTGGGTTAGTTCTCGTTATGTTGACATTTGAGTATTTGGTGGTTGGTCCTCTCATCTTTCCTTATTGCCACTGTTTGTGGTTGTATTCACTATGGAGGCAAAATTTGCCTTGTCCTTCGGCTGCTCAGCGAAATAGTGCGTAAGAGAGTACTTGATTGTCATGGCGGCCGTGTTACTTTTTAGGCATACTAAGTTTTGTCTTTCCTTGTATGCTGAGCCGGTGTGTTCCCAAATGACGTTTTATTAAAACCACGGACGAAATCTTACGCCCATGTTATGCTCAGATTACGAACGGCTTCTAGTCTGACTGCTCTCTTCTGGCCTTTTTTTGACGGGGTTGGAGCCAGTTAAAACACTCAATCCCAACCACCTGATCAAGGAGGCAGCTTATAGTTCGCTTCGACCTCTCTGGGGCAACCTCTTTAGAGAATTCGCATGGTAGTCAGTGGTTTGGGTACTCCAGCCCACAACACACAAAAGAGGACGTTCGTGCACTCGTGAATCCAGTCAATCTGTACATTTTGAGATAACTATATGACGACCCATACAAATGGAATTTAGAATTTCGCAATAAGCATACCCCTTAGTGCCCACCGTTGGTTATTTCCGATTTTCGTTTTCTGGAAATTGACCTCTTTTTTCCAGACCAGATTAAAAGCGCGTGGCTATCATGCTTAGGCTATTCTCTCCGTTGAACGTCGTGGCTCTTGTACGTTTTTGTCATAACCGAGACTGCAGAGCCATTCAGCATCACATCTGAATCCAGTTGGCCATGTGATACTCAGTCATGAAAGTTGCCTAAGACTGATGCATTTGCCAACTGATTTCGTCGTTCATGACTGATCTTTGATAACTGAGGCCAAAATTATTTCATGAACCCACTACGCGTGACAGATACAGCATGCTGGACCAAAGGATAACTTATTGTTTACTTCGCGTACGCTCAATTCTTCTTGGTGTGGCGGTCAGGTGATGAATGCTGTCACGCTGTTTGTTGCGATGGAAATCCATGAGATGGACCGAGTGTTCGTGACAGTGAGTGCTGTCTTCTCTGGAATCAGCTAATGATGATGCACTACTTGAAAGAGAGCGCAGGCTCGGACAGTTTGATACCAATGAACTGCATGAGGAACGATTTAAAAAGGGTGTGATTTTTCCTTTGTCAGATCCCTGAATTTTCCGCCCCCGTTTTGCAAGTCACAGCGTTAATGCAATAAATCAGCTGATGTTGTTGAACCCGTGTGTAGCAGTGTGAACTGGTAGCATATCAGTCTTTCAATCAGCAGTAAGTTGAACTGGCGTGTGGAACTAGTTTCTGGTATGTGTTGCCGCGCAGCTACGTAAGTCACTCAAAATTTCGTATGCGTGCGGCTGTGTGCTGCATGCATTGGATTAAGTTCTGACGTTAACACCAAACTGCCAACAAGAGCTCGCCTTTTTCAATTTTAACGGCTTGATTCATTGAGACGTAATATTAGGAAGGAAATAATCTTATCCGTTTGAGAAGTTTGTATCATATTGAATGCCTAAGCTTACCTCCCGGTTCGAACGTAGACACCACGGTTACGAAGTTTTTCTCACAGTATAAATTCCATACCCTCCTAGACAAACGATGCCAGAACCTAGGTTGACACGGAATATGCTTGAACTGCATAGTGTTTAATGTGAGTGTACAGAATGGCCGCTTCGCTTACTACCAGTGAAGGCAGAAATTCCCTTCGCTGCGGAGTTATTTATTAACAGACACGAACTAAGCAGTTACAAACCACGAAAGTAAATATCTCATCTGCACAGAGTTTTCGAAAAGTGAACATTCTCACGCATCCTTTTGAGCTTTTCTGGACGTTCTCTGGAAACAAATGGACATTGCAAAGCGGTAGCAGCATTCATCTTCCATCAGATGCAAGAGTGGAGTTTGGACATGGGATTAGGCGGTATTCGAACTTTTCGTCAGTAGTATACACTGTTATTGCAAAATAAATGGACGTAACCTAAGGCAGTGACATTTGTCGCAGTGAAATTTGCCCGAGAGTAAAACACTCGAGTAAAACTGAGTAAGTAGTCAAAATGTCTAGTGGAATTTGTCAATGGTTTCATTATACCTTTTATCCCACCGACCATACATAATGCCGCAGATGACATCAGTGACCAGAGTTGCCGTATTTATCACTAATCTTTCGGTGGACGAGAAAACCTTACGTACGTGCTTCCTGACGCGCTGTGCGAGGACCCCAAATATACTTCATATTTCTCGGTTTACTTAACATATGAATAACGAATGAGCTTTTAATGCAGGCCGAAAATTCACCTGGACTCATTTTCGAAAAGTGGTTTTGAATACATGGATGTTTTTGTAATTCGACACATCTACCTCAAACCAAAATCCTTCGAAATATTCGTACGCCAAAGCTGTCGACCCAAGTTGTACGCACCGGTATCTCCTGATTAATACAAAGTTTTTTTCCATGCATGAACTACCTTGGTTGCATTTATCTTCCAGTAATTGCCACCCCTTTAATTATCGGTGGATATCCCTCAGATGAATCATCTCCAGCTCGGCGTTATTAGTGAAGATTTTCTGTTCGGTCATCATCATCTTTGTCAGCTGTAATAACCGCGTACTCGTCGTACTGTGGTTGTAGCTGCCGCAGTTTCGTTCACCGATGGTTTGGGGGTCGGGGTAGGTAGCTGCGCGTTGCAGGCGGGAGCTGATAAATTGGGGCATAGATCCAGCACTGTCAGTGGGCTGTCAAGTGGTGAGGGGGTTGGAAAAGGAGCTATGCATTGAAGGCAATAGCTTGGATGCACGAGCGCCATTGAGGGCGCGACTGGGCCACAACTGACAATGTCTCTAGCCATTGATGTGGCCCGTCTCGGGGTCCCCATCCAGGAAGACGGCAATGACCAGCGCAGCTAAGTTTGCTGGCAATGGCTTTCATACTTCTCTGTAGTCCGATCTTGGTTCGTGATGGATTTTCTGCTTAACTCTGTCTATCTCTTCCTGCACCTGAATTCGCCCAGCAGCTGGAGGTAACAAACGACTACCGGGCACTGAAGATTTCGAACACATTTTTAGAGGTATTTGGCCGGACGCCTTTGTAGTTCAACAGCACTTCAGATTGTGGAGTTGAAGTCGGTCCTACTCACTTCCTCGGCTCATTTGGTTCCCAAACGCTTGAGCTGTATTTTAATCATCATTCACCACTTGTGAATCCTAACTGAGGTTATCATTGTTCGGAAGGGCCATCATTTCAATTACTGATGGGAGATTGTCGGTCATTGAAGGACGCTTGCTCGGTACAATATAGTAACCCAGTTGATCGGACTCGTGTGTGACGTTGGTAGGTGACGAAGAGACTGGACCTTACCGTGGT
>NW_008752316.1:0-7844 GCF_000715545.1 Opisthorchis viverrini
CATGGGTACCAGAGAACAGCACGCATACCTAGAGACCATACGTGTGACTGACTTGGACCCCCGTGCAGGAAGCGCAAGTTGTAAACTTCCGCCAATTTTTTAATATCTCCGAACTGCTAGAGATAACTCCTGTACCAGTAATAGTAAGATGTTAATCCGAGGGGACTTTTGAAATTTTGTTAGAGAATTCCGATTATTGGTGAATTCGGTCTGTATGGAATATTCGCGAAACCGCACGTTGCATCTATTACTGTCAGGCGACGTCATTTATGCAGTTTCCGGAATCCCCAAGCAGTTCACACCCTTAAAATCCAAGCTAACATTTCAGGATCGACCGTCGTTCGGCCATGGGCTGCACGTTAGTGGCGTGATCATCTTTAACTTGGTTGGGATGAACCTTCCCTCGAAATTCTCTAAAGTAATGACGTACGTCAAATCAGGTATACACTACCTGGAGATATAATTTTATAGTTCATTTCTGCCAATTCGAAGGGCGTAATAATTTGCGACATCCTCATCTGCAAACTTTCTCACACCATTTGTCGAACACATCAAAGGAAGGACACTTGCCAGCTGCTGGCCAGAGCTTTGATCTCAAAACCGTGGAAAACAACTACGAGCCTGTGCGTTCTACATTAGTACTGTCTGGCGAACCACTTGGTGACATGTTAGCAGTACGCCCATATTATCTACCGTACATGGGTACCAGAGAACAGCACGCATACCTAGAGACCATACGTGTGACTGACTTGCAACCCCGTGCAGGAAGCGCAAGTTGTAAACTTCCGCCAATTTTTTAATATCTCCGAACTGCTAGAGATAACTCCTGTACCAGTAATAGTAAGATGTTAATCCGAGGGGACTTTTGAAATTTTGTTAGAGAATTCCGATTATTGGTGAATTCGGTCTGTATGGAATATTCGCGAAACCGCACGTTGCATCTATTACTGTCAGGCGACGTCATTTATGCAGTTTCCGGAATCCCCAAGCAGTTCACACCCTTAAAATCCAAGTTAACATTTCAGGATCGACCGTCGTTCGGCCATGGGCTGCACGTTAGTGGCGTGATCACCTTGAACTTGTTTGGGATGAATCTTCTCTCAAAATTCTCTAAAGTAATGACGTACGTGAAATCAGGTATATCCTACTTGAAGATATAAGATTATAGTTCATTCCCGCCACTTTGAATGGCGTGATAATTTCCGGCGTCCTCATCTGCAATCTCTCTCACATCATTTGACGGACACATCAAAGGAAGTGCGCTTGCCAGCTACCGGTCAGTGCTTTCTCCTCAAAACCGTGGAAAACAACTACGAGCCTGTGCGTTCAACATTAGTGGTTTCATGAGAAAGTAGTCAGGATGGGTTGCAAAATGGCTCACCGGTTTTAAACACAACTTTTGTGTTGCTGCTCGTTCACCATTTAACTGAGTTCTCACTGTCCATCAGTCGCTTGCAATAAAGCAAGCAGTACAATCCACCGAAGAATTTGGAAGATCCAGACAGGTTCCTTTTAGATTAGATGTGATACAGCCATCAAATTTGCCCTCCAGGCGCCACCGTTAATCACTCGCCTGAAGTCTGTGCCTTGCCTCAGAATATGCATACGAATTCCAGCCTGCCCAATTTATTTGTCCTAGCAATTAATTCGGGGGTGGAGGATCATGGAGAACAGGGGCAAAAATTCAGTGGTCTACTTCGACCAATCATATAATCAGCTGATTTTGACTCCATTCCAAAGGACCAATGATATTAACAAACGTGATCAATAAACTCAGATTGCACAAAACACCTGACCAGCATGAACCGACATATAAAAATACAACGAGAACACATCGCTTTAGACACAGGGGAAATAATACTTCAATGATAACTACGGAATTACTCTGGGCGCTGTTGTGTACGTTGGCCATTGTGACGCCCTACAATCATGGTGAGTTAAGCTCGTTTCATCACAGAGTGTAAACAGGGCAACTAGGCTATGTTAATCACCAAAGCCAAGTTTAGTTAGGGCTGATTTCAGAAAGCAAATTTGGGTCACAATTTAGCACTGTCTGTTTGGTACTATTCAGGTGAAATTTTGCCACTATGGTTACTCTCTCCTGAACAAAAACAATTATCTGGGTCTCTACCATCTTTCACAGCGTCGGTGAACACCATCAATTGAAGAATAATATCGCTGCCAGCAAACCTCCTTACAGGAGATACAATCATTCCCTTTCAGAGGGACTCCTATTTTTCTGTGGACAAAGGAGCAGGGCAATACCGTGTGCAGTGAATTGGACGTAACCAATTGAGAAATGGTGTTTTCCTCAAACAACTCCACAAATACTGAAGAACCTCCCGAGAAAGTGATCCACGACTCCCAGAATTGTTTGTAGGCTGCGAACTAAGCAGTCGATCTAGAATGCATTTGCACTGTGGTGCTGCGTCACCCATCACACCAAATCTTTCGCAGTTTGAGCACATTCTGGATGATCTCTTTTGTCTGTTCCAGGAGGCGAGTTACGTGGCCTGGTAATGGTGTACCCTCCCTGTGTGGGTCATTCTTACCAAGTTTTTGATGACAGGGTCTAACAGTGCGCTTCAACTCCCATGAAATATACTGCCCTACTAAAGTTCCGAAGAATAATTGTATACTTATTCGCAAATGATTGTGTTATTGAAACCCTCCTCTACAGAAGCCACTTCATTCTGTGATACAACAGTCGACTGCAACCGAGCATGGGAAATTAGTGTGAATTTGTTCCTCACATCAGATTTGGCGAACCACTTGGTGACATGTTAGCAGTACGCCCATATTATCTACCGTACATGGCTACCAGAGAACAGCACGCATACCTAGAGACCATACGTGTGACTGACTTGGACCCCCGTGCAGGAAGCGCAAGTTGTAAACTTCCGCCAATTTTTTAATATCTCCGAACTGCTAGAGATAACTCCTGTACCAGTAATAGTAAGATGTTAATCCGAGGGGACTTTTGAAATTTTGTTAGAGAATTCCGATTATTGGTGAATTCGGTCTGTATGGAATATTCGCGAAACCGCACGTTGCATCTATTACTGTCAGGCGACCTCATTAATGCAGTTTCCGGAATTCCCAAGCAGTTCACACCCTTAAAATCCAAGCTAACATTTCAGGATCGACCGCCGTTCGGCCATGGGCTGCACGTTAGTGGCGTGATCATCTTTAACTTGGTTGGGATGAAGCTCCAATCGAAATTCTCTAAAGTAATGACGTACGTGAAATCAGGTATATCCTACTTGAAGATATAAGATTATAGTTCATTCCCGCCACTTTGAATGGCGTGATAATTTCCGGCGTCCTCATCTGCAATCTCTCTCACATCATTTGACGGACACATCAAAGGAAGTGCGCTTGCCAGCTACCGGTCAGTGCTTTCTCCTCAAAACCGTGGAAAACAACTACGAGCCTGTGCGTTCAACATTAGTGGTTTCATGAGAAAGTAGTCAGGATGGGTTGCAAAATGGCTCACCGGTTTTAAACACAACTTTTGTGTTGCTGCTCGTTCACCATTTAACTGAGTTCTCACTGTCCATCAGTCGCTTGCAATAAAGCAAGCAGTACAATCCACCGAAGAATTTGGAAGATCCAGACAGGTTCCTTTTAGATTAGATGTGATACAGCCATCAAATTTGCCCTCCAGGCGCCACCGTTAATCACTCGCCTGAAGTCTGTGCCTTGCCTCAGAATATGCATACGAATTCCAGACTGCCCAATTTATTTGTCCTAGCAATTAATTCGGGGGTGGAGGATCATGGAGAACAGGGGCAAAAATTCAGTGGTCTACTTCGACCAATCATATAATCAGCTGATTTTGACTCCATTCCAAAGGACCAATGATATCAACAAACGTGATCAATAAACTCAGATTGCACAAAACACCTGACCAGCATGAACCGACATATAAAAATACAACGAGAACACATCGCTTTAGACACAGGGGAAATAATACTTCAATGATAACTACGGAATTACTCTGGGCGCTGTTGTGTACGTTGGCCATTGTGACGCCCTACAATCATGGTGAGTTAAGCTCGTTTCATCACAGAGTGTAAACAGGGCAACTAGGCTATGTTAATCACCAAAGCCAAGTTTAGTTAGGGCTGATTTCAGAAAGCAAATTTGGGTCACAATTTAGCACTGTCTGTTTGGTACTATTCAGGTGAAATTTTGCCACTATGGTTACTCTCTCCTGAACAAAAACAATTATCTGGGTCTCTACCATCTTTCACAGCGTCGGTGAACACCATCAATTGAAGAATAATATCGCTGCCGATCAGTGCTTTCTCCTCAAAACCGTGTTGCGTTCTCACTGTCCATCATTCGCTTGCAATAAATCAAGCATTATAATACACCGAAGAATTCGGAAGATCCAGACAGATTCCATTTAGATTAGATATCAATGGCAATTCGCTTAGGCAAATTTGTTTTATCCGTTCTCTTCTATCTGTGCTTGATCGGCTTGTTGCGAACTTGTGAGTCTTGGTTTTAGTCAAAACCCAGACTGGCTAGACACGTGAGCTCTCGTGGCATGATCTATAGTATCCGCACCGACGGACCCGGAAACGTCCACAGACGGTCTGTATTCCGGCTGCACGTGTCCGCTACTTTAGCCATCGAACAATCGTCTACTTGGAACATTATTGCGTCAGAAAACTCGATATAATTTATAGTTCCTGGAGATTCCCCGGCTGCTCAGAGCTTTCTGCAGAGGAGGCGGAAATGCCTTACTTCCATAAAACAATCGAGCTGGAGCAAAAGTAACGTGGAACAGGTTAGTTTTCGTGTAAAGTGCATAACTCTTCTCTTCAGATCATTTAAGCTTCAATATTGAAGTCACAGAAAGTTTACCAAATTGGCTTAGTCGTTCACCAAAGCAGTCCAATTGTCACTGTATTCCGTAGCACCGCTCACTGTTTCTCCAGAGCTTCTTATCTTGATTGGTTTCAGGTTAGTTTCGGCCTTACAGTTTCTCAAGTGTATTATGTCTGGTTAGTTTCCAGAAACCATTGTCAGCGATTCGAGTTGCAAGTGAGATCAATCTGCACCGACGTGTGTAGCACCAATGCACAGCTGTTTAGTCNATTATGAAAATATTGCCTATGATCGAACGTACCAACTGACACATAATTGAATCGATGGCGAGTTGAAGAAACACACATGACGAGACACCAGCATAAGTGCGTGGTGGATCACTTCGCGCTGTGTTTCCGGAGGCGTCACTGTAAACCCCACAACACAAATTGTCATGCTGACAGAAAATCCGGTGTTCGGAATTGTGTACATGTAACAATTTCGTTCGGTTGACTGGTTGAAAAAGCTAGGAACCCGGAAATAAGCATTTGTTAAATTTTTTTCAGAAGTTGCGACTGACACAACATATGTGCTACGCGGTTATACAACGTTCACCAATTCCGGTTTGTAGGTTGCCGAGAATTCACACGCGAGTATCGATTGTGTTCTTGGGCCTTTCCCAATGTGATTGGCCGAGAACCTCAAGTGAGAATGAAAACGTGAGTTGGTTTAGGTTCCTTTTGCGACCCAAAGAAAAATGAAACCATTCCAGTCAGGAAGGAGCGATTTCTACACATTGTGATACTCAGTGTGTATNACGTATCAATTTGGTACAAATCAACTTGTCTGGTAGGATAAAGTCGAGACCGCTATTTATTACGATACTGTTAGAAAAGTACTGCCTGTTTCTTTGTTTGCTTCCCTGGACAATAAATGAGGTTCTGGAACCTGAATAATTCTGTGTCGGGTGGCGCTCCCTTTTAAGGAACCCGTCCATTCACCGAAAGGACACAACCGAAGTAATGGCGCAGCATTGAACTTTGAGTGAACGGTGAAGTGCAATAAGTTTGTCACTGCAAGGACTCATAAAAGGCAGATCAGCTCAAACTGTTAGTGTTGTGAACCACGGTCTCTTATTATCTTCTTATTACCGTGATTCCCGGTCTGGATGGCCGATTGATAGACCGGTGCGTTTTGCCAACTAGAAACGTCAGCAAACGTGCGAGCCAGCTGCTCTGTTGATCACTGTCGCGTACAGCCGGTTGAAAGTGATGCTAAGAATACAAGCGCGAGTGAAGAACAACCAATGAAATCGGTCTCAAGGAAAGAAAGATTATTGCATTTGCACTTATGTAGTCCCGTTGCTTTCGGGGCTTGTTCTCCCAAGAGATAGTTTAATGTAAGCACGCGTCTTCGATTCCAGCTCCTTCCGAGCGTTGGTGTCTAGAACTGGTTTGTTGTAACAAATCCAGTGCGGAGTTGAAGGTACCGAATTTATGCTCATAACATCCAGAACGGTACAAAATATTATGAAAATATTGCCTATGATCGAACGTACCAACTGAAACATAATTGAATTGATGGCGAGTTGAAGAAACACACATAACGAGATACCAGCATCAGTGTGTGGTGGATCAATTCGCGCTGCTGGTTCCGGACGCGTCGCTGTAAAGCCTTACAACACAAATTGTCAAGCTGACAGAAAATCCGGTGTTCGGAATTGTGGGCAAGTAACACTTTCGTTCGGTTGACAGGTTGAAAAAGCTAGGAATCCGGAAATAAGCATTTGTTAAATTTTTTTCAAACGTTGCGACTGAGACAACATTGTAGGTTGCCGAGAATTCACACGCGAGTATCGATTGTGTTCTTGGGCCTTTCCCAATGTGATTGGCCGAGAACCTCAAGTGAGAATGAAAACGTGAGTTGGTTTAGGTTCCTTTTGCGACCCAAAGAAAAATGAAACCATTCCAGTCAGGAAGGAGCGATTTCTACACATTGTGATACTCAGTGTGTATCTATTCTTCTATGATTCACATTTCATCAATTTGGCGTTGATTCGTCATTCTTAACATTTTAATCGTTGCTGTGGATGGATTTCACATGTGCCTCAAGCGCATTCTGTCGAGAGCACGTTTTCCCACATTTCTCACAAGTGGATGGAATTTGCGTTTTGTGATTCGTTCTCATATGGCGATCCAAATTTCATTTTTGGGAGAATAGCACCGCACATTGCTGCACTGCAGTTGTTTTTCATTCAGGTGAAAGCCTCGCTGGGGNCAGTGTGTATCTATTCTTCTATGATTCACATTTCATCAATTTGGCGTTGATTATTCAGAAATTTTTTTTAATGTTAGGACTGGGACAACATATGTGCTACGCGGTCATACGACGTTTTCCCACATTTCTCACAAATGGATGGAACTTGCGGTTTGTGATTCGTTCTCATATGGCGATCCAAATTCCATTTTTGGGTGAATAGCACCGCACATTCCTGCACTGAAGTTGTTTTTCATTCAGGTGAAAGCCTCACCGGTGCCGACGCAGACTGCTCCAATTTGTAAAGTACTTTCCGCATTCGGAATTTGGGGTCCCTCTTTCCGGTGATCCACACGTTTTCTGGATGTTCTGCCTAGCCTGTGAAATCCAGAATTTTTGTACCTCCTCATATGATCCGTTAGATTTCGGTTACTCTTGAACGATGTTTTGCACAGATCGCAATAGAAGTCGGAGGTTTCAGCGTGCGTTGTTGTTTGGTTCCTTGTAACCTCGGGCGACGAGGGGAATGGTTCGCTGCATACTACTTGTAGGTAGAGATCTCTGATGCTCGTTCAGTGGCAAATGTGGACTGACTGGCAAAAACTAGAAACTCGTTCAACGAAACCCAGAATCTGCCTTGGGGACCAGGCTTAATCTAATATAATTCGAGCTAATTTCGGGCCGATTGTTGAAATGCAAAATCCCCTTGGTTCTGAGGGGAAAGACATATGTAGCGCAATCATTTGGTAGAAAAATATATCCAAAACAAT
>NW_008752316.1:11399-20020 GCF_000715545.1 Opisthorchis viverrini
TCGTATAGGCAAAGAAAGAGAACAGTGGAATAGTTCTAGTTACTCTCAGCAACGTTTCGAGGAAAACAGCCTTGCAAAATTAATTTTCAGAACTGCAATGCACGCATATCTGACGGCTTGAAATCACTACATTAAAGCTACATCAGTCATACCATCTTCGTTTGGTAGAATAACCGAACTACCCCCTCATAGTCACATGTGCGCACAAACGAAACAACGCAAGAGATTCCAGCTTAGTCGTTCGTTTGTGTAACGAATATGCATGAGTTGTAACATGACCTCAGCCAAACCTCCAGGTGCCGTTTATGAGTCCTCGGAATGACAAGCTTATTGCTCTTCGCTGTGTAATTATTCGTGTGTGCGTGAATCTATAAATGTCCCAGACTAGGCTAAAGCATCGTTGATCGAAATGAAACCGTGCTGTATCGCGTTGCTATCTTGGTTCTTCGCGACGTCTTTGAGATTTCATTTTCTTTTCAAAAATGAACCAAATAATGACACTCGATCTTATTCAGCCTATGCTTTGGAACCAGGATGACTATGTCAGTAGACAGACTGTATCAGACCGTACGTATATGTTCACTTTGCAAATATAGGCCATAATCCAATGCCTCGCCCTTCTCACAAAGCTAATCCGGCAAATGATACAAGATGTGGGGTGAGAAAAATATTGATTACATTAGACTAATAATTATTGACCCGAGATATTAAGGACCGCATGACTGTAATGTGGAACAATGAACAGCGCTTTACTGTTACTTCCACTGTTGCCGTTACCGTATCCAGGTTTTCGTCAGAATTCTTACGGGGGTCCTACTGACACTACAGATGCTCACGTTAATTAGGTTTCTAAAATGGGAACATCACCAGTTTCGGAACTATTCGGAGTCCAGAACCTCATTCATTGTCTAGCGAAACAAAAACAAACAGGCAGTACTCTCCTAACACCATTGTAAACATTAGCGGTTTTGACTTTGTTCTACCAGAGAGTTTGGCTTTCACAAATCATTGCAGGTGGAACCTTCTACCAGAAATCATACAAAGTGAGCAGATCCACCAGGTCGCCAGCTTATGGGAAAGCCCGTTTAACCATGTAGTGTGTGCACCATGGGCGATTTGGTGGGCAATGGAAGCAAGCAAAAGCTCATACTTTAGGCCTTTTCAGACCGACCATTTGATGGGTGTGCACGGCGCGTAATCTGGGGATACAGAATGGTTCCAACCAGTGAGGAAAAAAGGCTTTGAGTTGGTTTATTTTAGTTAGATCTTGACAAGGATAAGAACCAAACAATAAATGGAGCTCACACAGCAATCCAAGGAAGGACGAAACAGAGAATCAGTGGTATGGGCGCAGAATGTTCGGGCCCAAGTTGAGGAAATATAAGGGTTTCAGAGGAGCCGGGCATGAAAACGGATTTGCCGGTCGCAACTTGGTGTAATTCGAAGCCGGAACTTCAAGAGGAAATATGTCTCCGATGTCTGGACTGTGGTACACCTTTCCAGATCTTGTCGCGGGTCTCGTCCCTTCTGGAAATTCACCCAGCAATGGGCACCCATCGAATCCTTAGGTGGATTTCGGCCACCATCGTGAGGCTAGCGGCAGGAGAATCAACCTGTCCGTTGCACTCTGCTAATCAGCGGTGAGAGCTGCTCTCACACAGACCAGATACAGCGTAACGCACGCAGTTTTCGCGGAATTCACATAGCGCGATCACGCTTCTCCCGCGGGTCGTCCCAACTGGAACATGCAGGTGATTTGATAGCTATTCGAACATCCGGCCCAGTTAGAAACTATGGACAGATCTAGGACAAAGAGCACATACTCTCATGTTAGAGTACCTTCACAAAGGACGCCCGAATTATCACTTAGATGCCAAGAATACCACTCGAATTGTGAGACGTGACGACTTTATATTCATGGTGAGTACCAGTCCGATTGCAAACACTTCATCACAAGTCGGAGTGATAACATCCAATCACGTGCTTTCTTGTTTCGGAATGCTTAAATCAGAAGGCTTTGACATCACCCAATGTTGACAAAACATTTGTGGTCAAATTTATGAGCTTGGCGGTCAACATATTTTGGACAATTACGGCCACGTTTCTGGAAATATTCCCCTCAACATCATGATGTAATTTATGATGCTTCTTACGCTCAATCAGCCCGTTGAACAGATGCGAACCATGTGCCATTTGCACGTTGTTTCCAGCAGCAACAGTTTTGAGCATCGGAAAGCGGAAACGCGGGATGTACAACCAGGCCTCGGGGGCGAAGGCATGTTCAGTTCGCTCAGAAATTGGGTGGCTACGCATTGAAGGCGATAGCTTTGATTCACGAGCGCCGTTGATCGCGCGGTTAGGCCATTTCCACCAATGTCATTAACCACTGGTAATTTGAGTCTCGGAGTCCCAATTCAGGGAGGCGACATTTGCCCACCCGACTAAGTTTACTGGTCAGTGTATTCGTACTTCGTTGCCGGGTCGTACAGTGTCCGTCTCTCGATCTCTTCAACTCAGCTCATTTGCAATCGGATCAGTTTGCATTCGAGTCTTAGAACTAAAGCTATAAACACTTATTACCGAACATACCGTCAGCATGTACCAACTTGGAAAATGTGGGCTAATTGTCTGACCAGGTGTCTCAGGCACTGGGAGAATAAAGGACAGTCCAGCCAGAGTGAAGAAAATTCCATCAGGTGTAAACGTAAAATTGTACACGTCTACCTAGTGTGTATTTAGACACATTTTAGGTCACATTTTATCAGGTTGTTCCTTATTAATGGGTACTGACTATTTTCAGATGTTTCCTAAGAACACCTAAGTGGGCACTCAGTGTCCCGTATTGCTCAAAGACATACTGACTTTGTGCGTCCCTCAGATGCCGATCAAGATTCCATTTCTGGCAGAACGACGCCCCACACGTTTCACATTGTCGACGCGTTCCATCACTGTGTACCGATCGCCGGTGCCGAAAGAGATTCTTCCAACGTGATGAGCACTTTCCGCACTCGGGACATGGATGTCCTGTTTTTCCGGATTCCCGCACTGGATGTTTTGATGTTCTTAGAGGCATACTAAGTCCACCGGAGTGAATTTGCTTCATTAATTGTTGAAGGCCTCCTTCATTACTAAACGGTTTTTCGGACAGACTACAGAGGAAAGCAGCAATTCTGGCGTGCTTTTCGTGGTGTCTACCGACAGGTTAAGGGATGGTTAGCGGTATAGGGGACACTGATGTGTTCCTGATGTGTTTCTCCGGTGTGGTCCTCCGTACGATCAGCATTAGAACAGTCATACTCTGGCGTTTTCTGATCGCCTATTGTATAAATCCGCTGGTTGAAAATAAGAGGTGGAGAAAAAATATCAGTTACAGTATTCTTCCAAACCTGGCATGTACTAACTTGGATAGCAACAGACACGTAGGCGAGGAGTCGACAGTCCGATTAGTATGAAAAGGCTTGGAAATTTTCATCGGGCTTTTGTGAACTTGCCCTATACCGTAAAGCCGGCAAGTACTGCCCAGCTGTTTTATCCTCAAAGGAAATTATGCGCGGTGTGCACCTTCGAAGAGATTTGCTGTCAGAATCACTCCATTTGTCTTTGGAAAGCTAAAGCGCTAGATCGCGGGTAGATGATCAGCTGTTTAGTTAACCCGCAAATACACGACATATCATGAAAACATTTAATCATTAACGGCATTCACGTGACGCGGATTGATCCGGATTTGTAAATTTGCAATTGTTGCATCTAATTTTGGTCCATTGCAGTTGACCCATCTCAATCCTGGTGATGGCATATGTGCCACGGAGGGATCTTCACAGCCAAAGCAATATCTCTTGATATATTTTACCAGGATGTCGGGAGATAGAATATTCCTGGAAAGCCTGAGTTGTCCACGCAGGAAGTGTGTAACAGAACTACCATGTGTCTCGACATTTCGTACACACTTAGTTCATATAGAGGATGAATTAGCCTTCGCCAAGATAGTCAGCATACTTGCTCAGCATAACAATCATTCCTCGCAGGGTTTTGTGAAGTGATTAACGCAGGCGAAATTGCAAATCCTCATTAATGAGGATTATAAGTGGTCCTTCAGAAGAGGTTCTGTGCAAGTCCACTAAAAACACGTTGTGTCCAGTAGTATGTGTACAATGGAGAGTGTGAAAGGTGCGCAAACAGTCATCCAAGTGGTCTCCTAAAACCAGCTAGTTGACTTGGGGATCAAGTTCTTTATGAGTTTCCAAGGCACCGTTTTAGCCGAATGCCTGGGTAATGAATCTGGTGATTTCTAAAGGCAAGCATATATTTGGAACGAAAATTCGGGAACGTCAAAGCCGTAGAGAGGCATCATGTTTTAATGGGTTGCAAATATGGTTTCGTAGTCTTCCGGAAAGAAATAGTGACTTACATAATGGAGCATATTCCGAGAACAGGCTGTTGAACTGCGTAACCAAGGGCGAACAAACAGAATAGGTTGCGTGGTATGCAGCGGAAACGATGAATCCTTACGTTGGATGCTTTGGCTCCCACAACCTGGCACTCCAGTGAAAATGAGGGTCCGGATAGTGTGTATTAGCATCGTGATATTGTTTGGTCGATAAAATTCTTCGGACGTGAATTTATGTTTTTTCCGGGATGCTGTGTGTTAGTCCCTCTGGTCTGGACCTACCTGTTCACATTGAGGACTTCAGAATGTGGAAAAGAATGGGAAGCCCCGTCAAGCATGTAATGTTGCGTTTTCTAGTCATTCACGGGAGACGTTGTCATCTGAGTTTAGACGACGAAACTCGGGTGAGTAGTAAGCAACGTCTATAGGGAAAATATTAATTTCCATTGTGCTTTATATTTAATCTGAGCTCAGGTAGAAAAATTCCCTATATCGAACTAGAAATAAACGGCCTGAACTGGGCACCTTTCAAGATTCGACATTTGGTTCCCACTATGTCATATTCTGCATCTCCGAATTTGGGCCACTCAAAAGACTACAAGAATAACAGCGCTGCTTTCGGCAGGCTGTGGCGCGGCCTGTGCAACGCACTGCACGGCAAATTTAACTTCGCATTTTGGGTGGAGTTCTGAGTGGAGTACTGTGTCCATCATAGCGAAACTGACTGAGTGAGCCGCCTCATCCCGTCTCGCAGCCACGCGAAAAGTAAATCCTGTAGTGCGAAATCCGTGTCCTTGGAGACCAAGCGATACTCCTGCCAAGTGAAATCGGCGGGTAGAACGCCCTTCCTGAACAGACATCAAATCAAACACTACACGCAACTTTCGTAAATCCGTTCGTTGCAGGATCGTTCACTACCATGTTGGGGACAGTTTCGTGGTTGACGATGTACATAAAGTTGACATTCTACTTGTGAAGGAGCAAGTATCATGATCAGTCAGTTTTCGTCGGTCATTATGAGCAAGCACGGGCACATTACCAATCACTAAATGTCAGCAAATTATGTGACACATCAAGAATTTTCACATCAACGCGTGACCTGGGAATGGCCCCCAAGTTGACCGTACAAACCGTAACGTAGTTTGATGTAAACCAAGAAAATCACAGATATTCTAGTACGGTTTGTTATGGAGGTTTTGTGATAGAGTCACTGAAACTCACGATGATTTTAGGCCGTTCCAAGATTGACTACACACATCAGCGTCAAACGTAGGTTTAAGATTTCCATCAGAAGAGAGACTCGCTGTGCGCCTAGTTCAATCAGCCGTCGCTACTTGTTATATATGTGTGTTTCTAATGATCTTTTGGTGTGTGGCCGTGAAACCTGAGTTTATTGATCACGTTTGTTAATAACGTGGTCTTTCGATGAATGAAATTCGAATGTTCTCATTATCTGATTAGCTTTACAGACTACTGCGTGTTTGATTTCGAGTTATTAGTTTGCCGCCCAAATAACTGGTGGGACCGGGTACCTTTTCAGAGGCGGTGCACATTCTTCAGGAGGCTAATGAACAGAAGTCTGTTTGGGCTGTGTATCATAACTCACAGAAAGCTGGCTACATTTCGTCAGATGATAGAGCACCGCCATATGTATAGGTGATCTACAATTCTAGTATTCTTGGATTTCCATGGCCCACATGAATCGGTTGACCGGGCTGTTATCCTTGAGAAGCTCGCTCATCAAGGAATACCCATGAGGTTCTTGAACACAGAAAAGTCATTGTAGTGTGAGTTTACGGAAAGACCCTCAAAAGCCTCCGTTTAAAAAGCTGTGTCCGAAATGGGTACCTATTCTCTCCACTCCCATTTAACTTCGAGTTTGATGAAATCGCGAACTAACGCTAGAGGGCCTTCAAAACCCTGGTGTTCAACTTGATTCTGATGGAAATCTTGTTGATCTGGAATTTACAGACGACATCGTTCTTGTGTTCTACAAGCAAAAATCAGTTTTCTTTATCTCGTATGCACTTTGCACCCACAAAGTCTATCGTCATGCTCGTGGACGTGCAGTCACTGTAGGCGCCACTTAAAATCCAGGCAGACTTAGTGTAATTTGTAGGGCAGTTTACGCATCTTGCTAGCTGTATTAGTTCTGATTTTAATGTGACAGATGAGATCGATCCACAAATCCGCAGGCACCGAGTCGCGCTTGCTAATCTGAGACATCTATGTCGTCAGAGTGGTGCATCCCTGAATCTAAAGGGACGCGTGTATCAGGCTTCTTTCATTGGATGGATGTGTCTAGCAACAGAGTTGGCGCTGTTTAGGCCATGTGTCGTGTATTCCGAAATGTCGTTTTTCCAACAGACTAATTTTTTGTGTCCAGTTCGGAGAGGCATAAGCAGGGGATTGGTAAACTTTTGGCCTGGCAGATGGTTTTGAAAGAGATGACGAAACAACCGGGTGCTGTCGGTGATAGTCGCTATCCAGGATGGGGACCGCGTGATCTCCGGTGCCCCTGGTTGTGGACGCTGTAAGATAAACCTGCTAGCCAATGCCAGTGGCGTTCTTGTTGTCATTTTCTGTCCATTTGTCTGAATGAGCATCTAGAAGTGTAGGCACCTCGGAATAATTGTAACGAGTCAGCAACAAGTCTCTTCCCCGTCCACCTGTATTTTTTTCTTCACAATAAGGCTTTCAAATAAATGGCTGTACGGCAGTGTGTTGAATATTGATGTAATGTGTCCATGTTGATGATGTGACAATGATGATGGAGGTGAACATTCGACTCAACTCCTTAGCAAGTGAGAGTTGTGGGAAACCCAAAACATTAATGGAAAGCAGACTATCGATTGGTGCATCTTGGCAGTGTAATGCTCAACACGGTATTACTCAACTCCAGTATGCCTGGACTGGTTCACACAATCCAATGATATTGCGTCTGACAAAAGTGATGACTATTCATACCTCTTTCGGAAAGATTGAGCAACCTTCACTCACAGGTAAAACTTCACCTTAAGGCTGTTCGACTGGTTGTGTCAAGGTGCAACTCACCGGTTTTCCATAGAAGAAAATGTTGATAGCTCAGGTAACGTTGGTGGCTGTTGGTTAAGAGGCGAAGATTATTCCTACAGTTACATTGGTCAATAACTCGGACAACTTCGGGAACTTCGGGGAACGAACTACTCGAATGATTCAGTGATTCGTGTCCACAACTCAGAGCTAACGTTCTCAGAATGTGTCACATGCTGCTACGCACGATGTCGACGATCCCGCGCTCTGCTCCGAATAACTGCAACGCGTGATTAGTCAAAATCTCTTCCTTCATGGCATGTAAGGTTATTCCTCCAACGGGTATTGGGCGGTAGCTAATAGACTGTTCCGCCAGTTGTCGACGCACAATGTGCTTTGAAGGTGATGGAAAGAAAATGTAATCGAACATGTGTTACCTTCGTTGTGAGTCAATCAATTTACGTCAATCATAGGCGTGATACAGAACCGGATATTCATGGGACTAAGAGTCCCCTAATGGCATGTTTTGAATATTTTGAAGCTCGTAGAGAAGTCGTTCCTGGTCCCGGGGAGGACAACAGAATTGTTTGAGTTATTCTACTGTCACTGGTTGAGCCGTTCACACCAGCTGTACATCAAAATATTTGAGAAAACTACGCGCAACGCAGAAGCTGTTGTTGCTAGTTCACTTTTTCAGGGTTTAACTGACATGCGAGTCTCTGTCACGAAAATCCCAACAATTCGTTCACACCGTACATCAAAATATTTGAGAAAACTACGCCCAACGCAGAAGCTGTTGTTGCTAGTTCACTTTTTCAGGGTTTAACTGACAGACATGTCTCTTGAGTCTGTGAACCAACTCCGAAAGTAACGGAACTACATAACCATGAATGGAAGAACCGGTTTTGTTAAAAAACAGATTTCATTGGTTGGGTTGTACTCGCCACTGACATATGAGTTGATTTCTCAGTACCGCTTGTGACCTCTTGTACGCAACAGACAGATCAATAGAGCAGCTGGCTCGCACGTTCGTTAACATTTCTGGTTTGGCCAAGTGCACCAAGCGATCAATTGGCAATCCACACCGAGACTCACGGCAAGGCATTTCGAGACTGCTGTTGAGAATATCAAGTGGGTAGGACCTGATTTCCCCATAGCTGTTGAGCACCAAATCAATACGGACACCAACAACAAAGTACCCTGCACAAAGAGGAAACTGCTC
>NW_008752316.1:21176-28980 GCF_000715545.1 Opisthorchis viverrini
TAGAGCAGCTGGCTCGCACGTTCGTTAACATTTCTGGTTTGGCCAAGTGCACCAAGCGATCAACTGGCAATCCACACCGAGATTCACGGCAATAAGAAGGCATTTCGAGACTGCTGTCGAGAATATCAAGGGGGTAGGACCCGATTTCCCCATAGCTGTTGAGCACCAAATCAATACGGACACCAACAACAAAGTACCCTGCACAAAGATGAAACTGCTCTTGCGTTATCAATTAACCAGTCGGATACTTTAACCCGTTGTCATCGGACCTGCAGGTGTAGCCATTCACATTCTCGTATGGGAAAAAATGGGTACCGTGGGAAAATTACAGCCACTCTCAACAACTTCTCGAGGAAAATATCCTTGCAGAATTAATGATTACCACAGTCTTCGGAACTGCAATTCACGCATACCATGTGGCTTGAAATCAGTGTATGAATGTGAATTTTAAGATCAAGTTGTTCCATGAAAGCTACATCATAAAGAGCAGAAGCCTCGAAACATGATTCTGGAGCACGCTTCGGGGTGCAGCTCCGACGTGATCATGCTTATACATGGTGTGGATGAACTCGAGAAACAATGAAGCCATTCCACCCGCATGAAACAAGGCTTAGCAGTCCCAGAATTTATAAATTTTTGATTCAATTAACGCGTGTTAAACAATTCTCGTATATCATGTGTTTCTAAAGTGGTCGACATTACTTGCGGCTTCGTACGACATCCTACTCCGCCATGTGTGGACATACATAGGATCGGACTTGCACATCAGTGACCATCGTTTCCTACCCAGTGGCTAAATTAACACCGCATCGGTATTCAGTATATAGCAAGGGAGAATGAAATTAATCACAAGACTGAATCTCACTTTTGAAGGTCTGTCACAGGAGCCATAAAAAATCGATGATTGGTGGAGAACGATGAAATTTTTCACATGACTGGAAGCCACATTTGAGAATATGTCAATGAAGCACCACATCGACACGTGACCACGCGATGCGAATCCCATGGTTCAAAGAGGATTAGCGGTATGAATAATGGACCCAATATTTAATTCTGGGAGCCTCAATGATGAGTGGTTTCAGACATACGAGGGAAAAGTCCCCAAGTTTGTGTCCACTGACCGAACCTGCTTGGCCGGGTAGACGTACCTTGTACATAAAACGATTAGCATTGAAATCGCAATCAGATGACGGATGGTCTACTGTTTTGATCGGACGGCAGTATTTCTGGCTGATATTGACGTCCTGTGGCATTCGGACATGGGATTTCGTTCCTTCTTCCACGTAAGATCGAAGCATATTCTCAGTTAGCACGAAGAGGACTAGTTTCATTAATGGACACAGATTTCTAAGTTTAGCCCAATTCAAATACAGTCGTTCGCAAACATTTGACCCTTAAGATGTCTAACCAGTTTTGACGAATTTCTCACGCATTATTTTGGACCATTCGCATTACCACGCGTTGTGCGCGCCCGTTTGTCACTAAATCAGATAGAGTCGCCGTTCACCGGGAACAACCTTCGTACTTGCGCCTTTTTCAAGCAGCAATAAAACGGAATTCCCTGTAAGTTTATTGCTGGGTTTTATTGATAAATTTCAAGACGTTGTAATTCTCGTCTCGTGATTTCACTCGCAACCCCATTGTATACCGCGGGTTCCGCCTTGTTCTCAAATGAAAACGGAAGTAGCGTTCATCGGATCTTTTTCAGGTTCTAATCAATTTGGGCAGAAGCTCACAAGCATAGACCCAAAAAAGAAATAAAACAAATTCCTGCCAGGACAATAGAATTTCGATGGGCTTTAAACAGGAAGTCACACCGGCAATCCAAATGTACGATAAAGTTTGTGTGTGTGTAATAATTATCCGTTTGTTTCTCACCAACAAGTCCTTTGTCATCCGGGTGATTTGTATGTTTTGTGCAACGTCTCTCCTGAGATTATCTAATCGAGAGCAGGTTTC
This sequence comes from Opisthorchis viverrini, assembly GCF_000715545.1. Lineage (NCBI taxonomy): Eukaryota > Metazoa > Platyhelminthes > Trematoda > Opisthorchiida > Opisthorchiidae > Opisthorchis > Opisthorchis viverrini. The sequence continues at coordinate 23,136 of NW_008752316.1, forward strand.
CCGCATTGCCCACACAGGTGGTGGCCTTGCTTTCCATGCAGCGTTCTTAAATGACGATCCAAATTCTATTTCCGGTGGAAACAGGCCCCAAACTCCTCGCAGTGTTGATGTGCTTCCTCATCGTGTGACCATTTCAGATGCGGAAACAGAATCTTCCAAACCAAAAAGCACTTTCCGCATTTGGGACATGGATTGCCTCTTCGCTCTGATTCTTGCACTCGTTTACTTGATCTTCTAAAAAGGCTTTTCCTCTCCCGAAGGATTAAGTCGCTTCATGTGTTTCCGCAACCAACGCTCACACCGGAACGACGATTTGCACAAACTACACTGAGTGTTGGCATTTTCAGCGTGCACCTCCTGGTGTCTCTTAGCTGATGAAAGGTGACGGGAGGATTTGCCGCACACCAAACACTTGTGAGGCACATCCCGATGTATTTTTGTACTCGGGCCGTCCGGGTGACCAGCACTGGGACAATCATCATCTGTTCTGTCTGCTGACTGCATCCTGTATTGAACTGCTGTGTAAAAGAACACCGGTGAATAAACGAATAACACTTTCACTGCATTTGTTCAACTGGCGCCTAATGATATTCGAAGGAATAGGTACGTGAGCGAGGGTTCGTTTAAACACACACGACACTTCCAGTGCTCTAAAGAAACTTGGAGATTTTGATCTGGATCATTGTGCTTTCGGAAAACTGAGGCGAACTGCGCCGCAGTTTCCTGCTTGTGAGCGGAGATGTAGACTCACACTCCACTCATCAATCTATTACACTGTGCACCGGATTCATTAGTGTAGTGCAGTCTGCTACCTGTTGATAGTGACTGTGCGCCCAGCTGGACGTGACACAGTCAGGAACGATAAACAATCATTATTCGGATGGTTTTGTTCATATGGGAACCACTTGTTCTACGCAAAATGTCCAAACCGCAGTACGGCTGCACGGCAATGAGCACTGCATTCTAAAGAGATTGTCACAAGGATGTGTAAGCTATTCATATCTTCGCATAAATCCATTCCAAAACACAACGTGGGACATCTCATCAGATGTAGATGAGAAGTCGAATCACCGGTTGTAACATTCGTAAAGCCACAAAGCATGATAATGATAACATGACCTTGAATACCGAGATAGCCAAATGATGATTTAGGAATAGCTCATACACAAAGATATCCGAGGCGTCCGACAAAGAAATTTCAAAGCAGACGAAATTCATTTTATGAGCCCTTCAGTAAATCCGGCGATGCAGTTTCATGGACGCTTTCGGATGAAAAAGGGATGAACCAATATTTGAGCAACCACTCGACACCTTCACTCAGGTAATAGAACCATACTCGCAGATGTGTTCAACGTTGCGGTTCATCCTTTATAAGGCAGCGGACATCAACCAATTTTGGTAGACTTTCGGAAGAACAAAAGCGACTTACACAAGGTAACGCACTCGGAAAGCAGGTTGCCCGAGTTGCCAGCTGAAAAAGGGATGAAGTAACTAAGCATGTCAACCAGGGCTAAGTTTCTGTGTTAATGTCGTTTTTCACTGGATTTGTAAACAGTTAAGGGCCTCAGCGTGAATTCAACAAACGATCAAACTGATACGTGAGTTTCACGTTGTCAAATGTCAACGCAAATGTAACTGATTTCTGGTTGCTGGCCAGATAAATATTTGGCATTTAAAATCCCTAAATCAACGGCCGCCAATGCAGACATACTCATGTACCACTGCTTAAATTTCACGGAAATCTGAGAAGGGTGTGCTTACCTGTCACTGAACGTTCGCGTCATCTAGACACGAACATTCGTGTTGACTTTAAAATGGTAGGAAGCTCAGAGTTTCAGCTATACTCAAATGTGGGCGAATCAGGTGGCACATTAAAACAATGGTCAAGCGGGGTTCAAAACATGTTTTCAGATAAAATGTGGGTTGAGCTCGTAATCACTTTGATGCCCTGAACAAATTAATTATAACACCAAACTAAGCTAAGTTTTTAGCGTCACTTACAAAAATGTAATCGGGTATTATTAAGCATTTGAGGATATTTTTCCTAGGGCACTTTTGATAAGTATTGAGGATATCTGAGTTGAGTAAGATCCCGAGATGATTCAGTTGCCATTTGGTGCTCGTGAGCCTGCCATTCCTGATGGCCCCGGAGAGTTAAAATCCAGTCGAGGCCTACCAGTGAGAAGTTGCTAGCAAGAGGAAGCAAGCACGAAGTAAAGTGAATACAAGACACCGCTGCGTATACCCGAATACACGTTATACGCACAGACACTATACAACTGAACGCATTCCGCTGTAAAACACGCAGCTTCGTAGCGCATAGAGTAGCGTATAATTTGCGATATCAAGAGTAGACTCACGATGATTTTCGGCCGTCACATAACTAGCTATATACAACAGCGTCAAAAACAATCCGTTGATGCTCATCGGAAGGGGATTTTGACATGCGTCTAATTCGAGCAGCTATTGTGGCGTGTTTTATAAGTTTTACAATGGTGGATTGAAGGCTTGTTATCTGAGTTTATCGGTCAAGTTCATCGATATCACGGTGGCGCGAGGAATTAAGCCGCAAAAGCTTCGGGAGACCATTCCCTGTGTGGATCGCCTTTCAACGTTAAGGGCAAATCAACTGGTCGGACAAATGCAATTGAGAGAATTAATCAGGCCCCGGAAACGGAATGATTTTCTCTTCAGAATGCTAATCACCTGAATTTTGTGTAGGCTGTGCATGATCTCTTCATTAGAGGAAATCTCGTTGGAATCACAGTATGAGGGAAGGGGAGAAAAATCAACGTTTGTATGTCTGTCAACACGGTCAATACGTGTGACAGTCAGATGGTGAGTACTCTAGGAATTTCCGACATTCCAATGTACCCAGAGAACAATTAAGTACACAGGTGCTTCTTGTCAAAAGGAAAAGACAAAGTTCTGGACTCAAAATGATCGGCGAACCTGAGCGCAGAGGGACATAGCCGGTGGATATTTACAACTTTGCCACCGTAATTATTCGGACGATAATCGGGCACAACCTAGCGTATCATGGATGACCAGGTCGACGCAACAGGCCCCTATGCCTACATTATAGTGAACCTGCTCTTCAGGATTCCATACAACTGAGGAAGACAGGTCTATCTTGTTTTACAACTTCATCTATTCACTACTGGAAACAGAAACCATCTCACGAAGGTTTTTAAGGTGTGTCTGCGGACCCGACACTACATGGGAATGCTGGAGGTTCTTCCATTTCGCTTTATTTGTCCCAGCAGCCCAAACCAAATAAGTCATCAAAAAAAGGGTGCAAGGCTCAAAATTCACGCAAATCCGTTTGAATTTGAACTGGTGAAAATTCCTATAATCATTTTAAACTAACCTCTAAATTGTATCTTCAAAACGAACACCAACTCTATGCATTTCAACGCAGCATTTTGGGACGTAGAATGCAGCAGCTGAAGAGATCAGAATGTACGTGTGAAGCGCATACAGGTGTAACAGCCTTTCGGTGCCCAAGTGCCATGACACCCAAAGGAAACTCGAGGGCTGGTCTACTGCCCGGTTTCCCAAGCCTAGACAGGAGAAATAGAGAATCAGAGGTCTGATTCGAACCACGGATCTTTCCGGTCATTAATTCGCGCACTAACGACCAGACCATCCCGAAATCGCACACATACTTATTTCGAGCATCAACTGGATGCTTTCGCCAGTGTGCTGGATCTGTATTAAATCTGTGGCATGAGTTAGAGTATATGTTGAGTCTGTCGACGGTAGATTTTAAAAGCCCCGCAATTTCAAATGTTGAGCGTGGTAGGATCATAATCCAGGAGTTAGATGAACGCGGGAAGAACCTTTGAAGGAGTTCATTTTATTTCAGATTTGAGTTTTTACTTGACATCAGTGAGGCATCCTCACGAAATACCCGAAGTCAGTTGAGTCTGGGTGGAATATTTCCAACTAATTACACAGTCATCCTAATTTGTCTCCTTAACCATCGCCATCAAGAGTCATTCCGTGTAAGCAAAGGAGTGTCTGTGAAGCACAGAGACGTGTGCAGTGTTTCACTTTCGTTGAAAAAGGTTTCTTGACAGCGATATTTTCCAACTTCATGGCGTTGACGGAACCCACCTGTGTTGCCTGGCTATAAGGTCTTCACTTGAACACAAAACTGATCATGTGTTTTGTATGGGATCACCACAAAACCCTCTGCAATTGGCTTCCAAAAAAGCCCTCGTTAGTTCATGCACAAAGCTTGTTTGAAGCATAGTGAGGAGTCTGGTAAAGAAATTTCATTGCTTTCTCAAGGAAAACTACTCAGAAGTTTGCTGAAAACTCCTCGGCGGCCCACGACCGGTTTGGCTATACGTGTGGTTCATCAGATTGGTGCAATCCCAAAGAAGGGGAAACTGGTTATGGTCTGTCGAAGAGTTTTCAGCGACCTGCTGATTAGTTTCTTGCATGAAAACATACTGCAGTGTCTTGGGTATCGTGCCAACTGAATCGTGAGGCGTGCTTTGAGCAGCACATTGGGTCGTAGAATATCATATACGAGAGATTCAGTTGATCCTCTCGTGAAAAATAAGTCGATTTGCGAATGAGTGTATTTTTATAGGATACATTTTAGTGTCTAAATAAGCCAATAGCAAAAGCGTAAAGTTCCTCATAATTCACTCATGGAATTTATAACAAGCTGTATCACGTTGGTCGACTGCTGAAGTTGAAAAATAATGTACCGATTGAATATTCCGACGACTGTTAAATGGCCTGTGCTTCTGAGATTACAACCACGCGGGATGGAGTTGGATGTGTATGAGAGGATGGAAGTTATACCAGGTTATTCAGGGTGGCAAATGCCCCTATGTATTATTTTTCAGCATTCAAGTATTATGCGATAACTTTGTCCACAATTTCCGGCCAGTTTAGTAGTTAGATGTGACAGCTGACCGCTTTGTTCTCTGACGTAGTTCATAGTAGATGCTTTAAAAAACGGGCCGCCATGCGGGGCACGGATAAAAACTTTGGAGCCATTGATAGTGGAGCATTTTACTCGACTGCTAATAGGAGTGGTGTGGTCACCCTGATGCATGCGAAAACAATCAACCAAATAGGCACACAAATCTGTGCTTGGTCACCAAGCTTCCTTAATTCAAAAGTATTCTGATCAGCAGGGCTGCAAAAGCACGTTCTTCTCGGCAGTTTGGCAGAAACGGATGACAACCAAAATGCTCTTATTGCAGTCCAGCGAATTTCTGGTCACGGATTTCCGACACAACAGTTTAAATGGGCTACCAAAATGACGTTGATGTTGATTTTCCGGTCTTCGTGTGAATTTCCCCATCTCCGTTTGACAACCGTGTGTGAGCGCTCAGTGAACTAGTTGTAAAAGGGCGATCTACCAAAGTAATTGTTCAAGATTACTTTGGAATCTCAACGTATTCATCGAGGGATTCCCCAATGGGTAGATAGTATAGTCTATGTGTTCTGATAAACTACTGCAAATGTTCTGGGAATAGTACTATGCATGTGACAAATTCACAAACCGTTTAGGGAATAATCTGTTGTCTAGAGTCACGGGAGCCGCAAATCACGCCTCTTCCGTTTATACCGGAGAAAGCGTTCAGTGGTCACAAGCCGGTCAGAGCATTTCGTAAATCTAAAATCTTTTTGTTCAGCTGTTCCCCCAGATATATATATATATATATATATCGATGAAGAAGTTAAACAGGAATGGAGAGAGTGAATATCCGTGTGGTATGAAACTATTTGTAGGCGAACTTCTAGGGAGCTCATAATGCGCTCCCACACGCTCAGGAATATGTGAATATCGAGACCAAATCATGTTCACAAACTTCTG
>NW_008752316.1:29210-31351 GCF_000715545.1 Opisthorchis viverrini
TTACGCCTAGATGCGAGTCACAAATCTTCAGGTGGATTCCAGCTTATGACTTCCAGATTGGTGAATCAGGACTAAACTGGTTGGTCATTCGCTGCTGATAGGTAGTTTAAATTACTCAGACAGCGATCAATAATGTCACAGTGCCTACGTATGTGTTTGCTGGTCCGTGAGTACCAAGTTGTCAGGTATAATATCCAGGTGTGTTCCGAATTAGAGTTGCCTTCGGGCTACTAAATAATTGTGATCAGTGTGAAATCAAATTCGCACCACTGCGTTGAAGAATTTACGGATATTTGTATATGAACGCACATGTGACTGGATGGCGATGACTTTGGGGTAAATATTTTGCTGTTGTAGAAATTGTGAAACCAAGATTCTGGTATTTTACCAGCTGCGTGGTCACACTCAGTTGACTTTCCTTGGATTTCAAGCAATTCTCTGGGTCCGACTGCGTGTCAGCTCTGAATTTGATATTTGAAACGTCGCTGTATCCGGAGAGAGGCATGTATTTCGACATTGTTGTGGACCACAGTCCCTAGATGCCTTCTTATTGCCGTGAACCTCGGTGTGGATAGCCCCGATCGCGTGGTGCGATTGATCAAAGCAAAGCAGTCAACGAACATTCGAGCATACCGCTTTGGTAATCACTGTCGCGTACGAGCGACCAAGAGATACTAAGAATTTAACTCACCTGTCAAGGGCGGGTGAGGAACAACGACTGAAATCTGTCTCTCAACGAAACCCGTTATTCCAATCGTAGTTGCGTAGTCCCGTTACTTTCCAGGCTGTTCAGTCTATTAGATAATTTATCGTAAGCACGCGTCTGCGCGTCCAGGTCCTTCCGAGCCGTGATAGATACAGCTGAATTCTGGGAATGACTTCAATGCTGAATGAAGTCAACCGAAGTGAGCGAACGTATCCAGTGAAAATGACTGGCAATGAAACACAATTGAACCGAGAGGGAGATGGATAAACAGACAAAACGACCATCAGTGTTTTAGTAGGTCACTTTGAGCCACCGTTTTTGGACGCGCCGCTGTAAAGCCTCACAAAACAAATTGTCAATGAAGGTGCGCGACCAAATTGGAAAGACAAGCTGACAGAACATCCTCTGTCCGAAAAATTAGGCAACCTATACTCTCGTGAATCCTACGGCATTCGTTCGGTTGATAGATTGGTCAAAAAGAGTCCGGAACCGTAAATAAGTTTTTTAAAATTTTTTTTGAACAGTTGAGGTTGAGACAACATATGTGCTTTGAAAACGCGGTCATATTACGGTCATCAATTCCGGTTTGTCGGTTGACGAGACTGTGTACGTGATTCTGGGCGGTCTCCGAAATGTTGTCAAAAAACCTCAAGCGAGAATAGAAAGATGATTTAGTTCAGATTTAATTTGCGAGCGAGAGATAAAATTCGCACCAGTCAGAACGAAACAAATTTTCCACATTGTGATGCTCAGTGTGTATTTCTTCCTCCTTAGGTCACATTTTATAAATTCGGGGTTGGTCAGTCCGTAGTGAGATTTGCATCCGTGTTGTGGATATTTTTCACATGTTCCTTAAGCGCATCCCGTCGAGGGCACATCTATCCACATTCCGAACAAATCTATTGAACTGGCATTTCGTGCTTTGTTCTCATATGGCGATCCAAGTTCCACTTTTGGCAGTATACCTCCCACATTCCTCGCACTGTCGATGGTTTTCATTCCGATGAACACACCGCTGGTATTGACACACATGGCTCCAATTTGCAAAGCATTTTCCGCAGTCGGAAGTTGGATTTCCCCTTTCATGTGACTCTTTCACCCGTTTGTTGGATGTTTTGCCACGCCCATGGAATCCATAAATATTGAACCTACTCATATGGTGCAAAGATATCACTTACTTTTCAAAGATACATTGCACACACCGCAGCAAAACTGGGACGTTCCATCGTGCGTCGCCGTTTGGTGCCCTATAGTCTCGGACAACAAAGGGAATGATTCCCTGCGTGATAAACGCGCGTAAGGATCTTCCTGGTGCGCTCATTTGTTCGGATCTCTCGGCCACCGCAGCAAGGGACGTTCCATCGTGCGTCGCCGTTTGGTGCCCTATAGTCTCGGACAACAAAGGGAATGATTCCCTGCGTGATAAACGCACGCG
>NW_008752316.1:31382-31523 GCF_000715545.1 Opisthorchis viverrini
TCTTGTGAGTGCGCTTTCTGACTGCTAGAAACTCGGGAAGCGCTTCGCTTCACATTCAACCCTGCTGGTAACTATGTGGAGAGCGAATATCACAATTTGCGCAATGGTGCATTCTAGCGACCACCCGATTACTACACTACT
>NW_008752316.1:33575-37375 GCF_000715545.1 Opisthorchis viverrini
ATATCAACTTGTGCATGTGGATGAATAAAGAGTACTCAGAAAACAATGAAATTCATGTAGGTTCTCTAGACATGGGCTGTGAGCTCACTGGACAGCGGTTTTGAGCGTGACGTGATTGTCCGCCGCTCTTGCCAAACGTCTAGCTAATGGGCACACGTGCACAGCAGATTACCCACAAGATGCATGAAAGATCGTGTGGTTTTCGCACATCCATGATGATTGAATTCGCTGATTGGAGAAATCCTGTGGCAAATTTTAAAACCCTCTTCATGTCGATGTTGTGCAACGTCTTACCCAGCAACTAAGTGTCACAGTTCCGAGATAATTTGGAAAAGTAAGCTAACCAACATGGCATTTGTATCAGTTTCAGGTAGCGTGGCTATTTGTAGGTAGAGTTCTCTAGTATACGTACAGCTGCGAATGTGGACGGACTGGCAGCAACTGAAAACTCATTTAACGAAACTCAGTATGTGATGCGGGTGTCAAGGTAATTCTATATTTTTGAGATCCTTTCGAGCAGATTGTTGAATTGCGAAATCCCGTGGGTTCTCATGGGGAGGAGGACGTAGCGGCACAATCATTTGCTGGAAAAATATATCCAACGATGATTTACTTTATCTTCGGAAATACAATAATGGTGACTCACACAATGGGGCGTACTCCGAAAACAGACTGCTCAGTTCGTCAACTGGAACAGACAAAATAAGGCCATCCCGAAATCATCGGCGATCTTGAAGCTCCCGGACTAATGTGTGATACTATAGCTTAGGCTTGCAGTAAACAGGTTGATGAGATCAGTAAATCCCGCGTTGTCAGGAAATGATGGTCAGTCCCGCCACTATGCAGAAAAATCTATCAGCTTCGTATATATGGAGTTGTCTTTCCAATGTACCTTTAGCCATTTCTTCAATTTGTTCTTTATTACAAGGTACACTCGTTTGTGTTCTTGTTGCGCATCTTTTCAAATTTTCCGTAAAAACATCACAAGTGCGCGCATATGATGCCGCGTTGTTTGCTCGTTTGGTTACCACGGCGATCGGGACTTGAATCTCAAGAGACTGCCCTTTCCAGCACGTGGTTGATGCGTTTCCTTCCGATTTCCTGATCGCCATTCCGAAATATAATGTTTGAGGTTGAAAGACGCTTTCGGCATTTAGGGCTTGGATCTCCCTGATTCTACAATGCTTGCGCCAGTTTCCTTGATGTTTTGGCAGGCACCACCAGGCCTCCACCAGGATGAATTATTTCCATGTGTCGCCGGAACACATGTTCACTGCTGAGCTATTTCCGAAATGACCAAAGCGGACATCAGCATATCTGGCGCGCAGTTAGTGGCGTCGCTTGGTCGCTGACAGCATATTCACCCGTTGTGAGGTCCTCGCTGATGTGTTTGCCTAATCGGATCATTCACTCGATCTGCGCTGGACCAGTCGTCGCCGTTCTGTTCGCTCACTGCCTAGTGTGTAAATCTCCTGGGGAAACCATTGACTCTGGTGTTTAAAATGCAGGCTTTCTGCATCCAAACACGCATATTTGGTCTACCGTTCCTTTTGTGGTACTTGTTTGATGACTGGTTACAATAACGGTCGAGATTTCTTTGTGAAAACGCCTCAGCTTACTGTCGGAGAATGGAAGCATCTCAATTGGGGTGAGTGCGGGTACAAGCGAGTACCCTATATAGACGCAGCTTAGAATCACGCACACACGGATTATTACACAGGATGGAGTCTTCTACCGACGCCGCCCGATTCAGTGTTTTTGCTGATCAGCCTCGTCCATTCACTCTAAAGGCACAAACGAAATAAGGGGCAGCAATGCGCGTGGAGTTCACAGCGAAGTGCAATGAGCTTGTCACTGCGAGGACTCCTAAAACGGGACTAGATGTTGAGCTGAGGTCGTGTTGAACCTCATTACAAAATCGGACGACTGATTTGGGGTTCTTTTGCAAGGTTTCGTTTGGGCAAACATGTGACTGTGAGGGAGGAGTTCGTTTATTCTTCCAAACAAAGACGGTATGACTGATGTAGCTTTAATGTAGTGTTTTCAAGCCGTCAGATATGCGTGAATTGCAGTTCTGAAAATTAATTTTGCAAGGCTGTTTTCCTCGAAACGTTGCTGAGAGTAACTATAACTATTCCACTGTTCTCTTTCTTTGCCTATACGAGAATGTGAATGGCTACACCCGCGGGTCTATTTGACAACAAAAAAAGTATCTAATTTTCTTGTTGCGGTTTCCATCGATAAAACAAGGGCAGTTTCCTTGTTGCGTAGGGTAATTTGCTGTTTGTTTCCGTATTATCCTAATGCCCAACAGCAACAACTCAACAGCTTCATAGCGTCCTACCCTCGATATTCTAGAGAACGGTCACTTAATGCCTTCTTATTACCGTGAACCCCGGTCTGAATCCTCACTCAGTCACCCGGTGCGCTTGGCCAAACCAGCAAGGTCAATGAACGTGCCAAACGGGCAGCCGCTATCTTGATACCTGTCGCGTACAAGCGGTTAAAATGATGCTACAAATGAAACACATTTGTTAAGGGCGAGTGAAGCACAACCAATGAAATCTGCCTCAAAGAAAAATGGTTAAAACATTGTTAGTTATGTTGTCCTGTTACTTCTGGATCTGGTTCTGCTAACGAATTCAAACATGAGTTCTGCTGCTTCCGAGTAGGTCTGACCTATTACAAAATGCAAAATTCACACTGGAGTGTCAAGCTTGCCTGGTCGGATGTGCTGTCAGTCAGTTTGTCCCAAATTGTTGCGATTATCCTGACAAAGAGTCGTCAGCTTAACACCTGAAGAACCGTCCTTGCAGCAATAGCTTCTGTTTTGCACGTAGTTTCCTCAAACATTTTGATGCGCAACTGGCCTGAAGAACACAGCAACCAGTGACAGTGGAATAACTAAAAAATTTCATTAACCCCCCGGGACCGACTGTTCCACAAGCTTGAATATATTCAAGGCATGCTAAGAGAGGACTCTTATTCCGGTGAATATCCAGTTCTGTGTCACACCTATTGTTAACCAAATTAACTGTCCCACAACAAAGATAATAAATGTTGGATTAATCACCTTTCAGTCACCTTCACAGCACATTTTGCGTCGACAACGGGGAAGAGAGAACTCTTCAAACTGCTCAACCTGTGAACACTTAGGAGAGTTGTCGACAAGATCTTCGACGTACGGGGCAAAACGCAAAACCTGCCACGTATAGACTCAAGTTATGGATCCGCCATTGAACTTATATTTCCGCTATTCATAAAACCAGCAAGCTCTCAAATGAATGGCCATTTCATGGGGGTTCATATCTCGATAACGAAGAATGATAATTTATGCTTTATTTATCCTCGTCATTGCACTTCAAATACGAAAATGATTTACAGGTAAGTCACAATTTATGTTCTGAACTATCAGCCCAAACGTGGAGAGATGCGTCGAGTCGATCTGTCGTCAGACTGGAACGCGCCGTAACCCAATGGAATCCAAGGTAAACTGTGCACTCATAAATCTGAATTGCGTAGTCAGCAATGAAATCCAACGGACACGAGGATTACCCAATTCATACTTTAACAATCAATGTTTGGTCGAGATTTCCCGCATCTCGTTGTGAACGAATACCACGCAGCCCAACAAGTTTTAGATGACAGAACGTCCAGCATTCCCCTGATCATTCCCGGTCCTCCAGGTGCTAATGATTTCCGGATTGATGTAATGAGTACTGTAATATCGGAGCAGGTGATAGGTGGTGTGTACATCACAACCAAACAGTCTGTTTCCCATTAGCTTTCACCGTGGTCTC
>NW_008752316.1:41483-60107 GCF_000715545.1 Opisthorchis viverrini
AAATTTGTGTTTCGCAACCCATGCTGACCCCGTTCTCATGACAGTACTAATGTAGAACGCACAGGCTCGTAGTTGTTTTCCACGGTTTTGAGATCAAAGCTCTGGCCAGCAGCTGGCAAGTGTCCTTCCTTTGATGTGTTCGACAAATGGTGTGAGAAAGTTTGCAGATGAGGATGTCGCAAATTATTACGCCCTTCGAATTGGCAGAAATGAACTATAAAATTATATCTCCAGGTAGTGTATACCTGATTTGACGTACGTCATTACTTTAGAGAATTTTGAGTGGAGCTTCATCCCGCCTCTAACGTGTAGCCCATTGCCGAACGACGGTCCATCCCGAATGGTTAGCTTGGATTTTAAGTGTGTGAACTACCTTGGGGATTCCGGAAACTGCATAGATGAGGTCGCATGATAGTAATAGGGGCAACGTGCGGTTTTGCGACCGAATTCACAAATAGTCGGAATTCTCTATCTAAAATCAAAAGTCCCCTCGGATTAACATCATAATATGAATGGTATAGAAGTTACCTCTAGCAATTCCGAGGTAATCAAATAATTGGCAACAGTTTACAACTTCAGCGTCCTGCACGGGCGTCGGAGTCAGTAACACGTATGATGTCCAGGTATACGCACTGTTCTCTTATACTTGTACGGTTGAACATATGGGTGGACTGCTAGAATGTCACCAAGTGGTTTGCCAAAGCTGACGTGAGGAACAAGTTGAAACTAGTTTCCCCTGCTCGGTTGTAGCCGACTGTTGGATTACATAATGAAGTTACTTCTGTGGAGGAGGGCTTGGTTAGCACAACCATTCACGAGTAAGTGTACAACTATTCTTCGAAGCTTCGGAAAGACGGTATATTTCATAGGAGTTAAAGTAGACTGTGATACACTGTCATAAAAATTCGTCATAGTGACTCACGGAGGAGGCGTTTTCCACTAACAGGCTACTCACCTCGCATACTGATACAGGCAAAAGAGATTATCCAGAATGTGCCCAAACTGCGAAAGATTTGGTCAGATACGTGACGCAGCCTCTCGGGGCAAAAACACTTTAGATCGACTACAGAACCCTGTGAGTTTGTCGTCTGCAAACAATTCCGGGAGTCGTGGATTTCCTTCTCGGGAGACTGCGTTATTTGTGGAGGGGTAGAACAGATTGATTAATCACCTCGATGTCGTGATAACATGTCACTTCCAAAAGAAGAGTCATGTGTGAATTCATTATGCCCGTCTCGTCTCAGAAAAACATTATTTCCTAAGTGTTTAAGTCAAATTCGATACAGAGGGTGCCCTGCTCTTTTGTCAACATAAAAATAGGATTTACTCTGAAAGGAAATGATTCCATCTCCTACTGGGATGCTAGATAGTAGCGATATTTTTCTTCGAATTTATAGTTTTCATGGACGCTGAGAAAGGTGAATACAACCCAGATCACTGTTGTTCTGGGGAGAGTAACCATAGTGGCAAACGATCACGTGGATAGTACCAAAATTTGCTTTCTCAAATCGACCCAAAATTTGGCTTTGGTAATTAACATGGGAAGTAAACACGCGAGGATGTTCATGGGTGAAGGTCAACAAATGTATAGCGATATATATAGTGTAAGCCCTACTCAACTCAACCCACTTTTCTGTACTCCGAGGCCGCTACACAGCCTAGGTGCCCAGTTTACACTGTGTGACTTTGTGGTAAAAAGAGCTAAACTCACCATGATTTTCGGCCGCCACAATAGTTGCTGTACACAACAGCGCCCAAAGTAGTTCTCTAGTGTTCATTGAAATATTTTTCCCTGTGTCTACTGCGACTTGTCCTTGTTGTATTTTTATAGGGTTGTTCACGGTGGTCAGGTGTTATGTGCAATCTGGGTTTTTTCGATCGCGTTTGTTGATATCACTGGTTCTTTGGAATGGAGTCAAAATCATCTCATCACATGATTGGTCGAAGTAGGCCACTGGATTTGTGCTCCTGTTCTTCATTATCACTCCTCCGAATTAATTGGAAGGACGAATAAATTGGGCCGAACAAACTACAGCCTGGAATATGTCTGCATATTTTGAGGCAAGGCACAGACCTCAGGCGACTAATTAACTGTGGTGCCTGGAGGGCCATACGCCAGTTAGTATGACTGGCGCAAAGTTCAAACCAAGTGTTGTAAGTAGGCTTTGGACAACCGCGGAGCCTGAACACAGTGTAACGATTCACAAGCGACTGTCAGATGAGTGGTGGGTGACCTCATGTTTGGTCCAGCAAGCGATTCACTTCAGGCGGTCGTCCTCAAGACCGTTAAACTGCTCAGAAGAAATGAGTCTGGTGAAAAACATGCTGTTCAGAGTGAGGAATTCCTCATTGTGTTCCAGTTGACAGTGGTGAAGTTTATTACAAAACTTGTGGAATTGCTTTGCAGCGAATGTTCACGAATGCGTGATAGTCAATGAATATTCACGAGAGTTCAAGAAAACGCGTGGGAATGTTCAGCTATTCAAAACCATCTGCTTGTGAGTCTTCAACTTTCCTGTCCAAGAGCTTGTAACTGATCCGTTGGCGTTTGTTCATACACGACTTCTCGGCGTATGGCTTTCTTGCTTTCACCCGTACGAGATGCTTCAGTATAGGCCTAATTTTATCTACTGTATGGATTCGGTGTTCATTTTAAACTCAGCTATCCAAGTTTCCAATTGCCGCAGGTCTGCTCGCAGGGCTCGCTCGGTGTAGCTCAGAGAACTGCACAGACGGTTGGCATCCAAAATGCCTCGGAAATCATCCAACTATTTTATTACTGCTGGCTGATAAAAATGCTGCGGACCTTCCACTGGTACATATAAACTCGAGCAGCCACATGAAGATGGTCGGATTGCTGTCCGGAGAAATCAGGGTATCTGAAGAATTGGATTAATCATCCAATTCGAAGATGCAGTAAAAGCTACAATTTCAAAGCTACAACCAGGATGTTCTTGTGTGCAGCAGTCTTCTGTGAGTATGTCTGGAGGTAAACGTCATATGATTTCACCTCCCTAAAATGGTAAAATGTAACAAGGAAAGCGTTTTCCTATCTGGTCATCTCATGCAATTGTGCACTGATATGAGCAAGAATTAAATCCGACAGCAGATGAAATACACCCACGTACGTATGACCGGATACGTGCCCTTTGGGCAATGATCGAGCTCAGCCTGACGTACCATCCAATAATAAATCGGTTTATGCATTGGGTTGTGCATTACAGTACGCCTATTTGTCTGGACTCTGCAGACGAAATAACTCAGAAGGACACCCAGAGATAGAACAAGTGACGATCGATGCAGTCTGTCTGACAGTATCCTTGGACTAGCAAAAACGCACACAAAAAATTATTTGAAACCGAACTGAGTGAAACGCGGAATCACAGGCGAAATTAAACTCTGTCTGAAAACAAGTCCTCATCCAATACTAGGTGCATACCAGCCGAAACTGTTCCAATACTGATGTTCAATTTTGAATTTCCTTACATATACATTGCCCTCGAAATTCCATATAGTGTTTTTCCGTAGTATCAGATCTTACGTGCGTGGAGTTCTGCGCTCATTTACGAATTATGTGCGCTAAAACATGAACTTGTGAAGAATATCGACAGTAGTATTTGTTCAAACCTCTCTCCCCCACCTGAATATGGCTCACGGAATGCCCATTGCCCAGCTAGAACGATTTTTTTCTTGAACAAGGCGCTAGATAATCCTGTATAGAATTGTTCAAACTTCATTTCACCTGGAACGTCAGCCACGTCGATTTCCGTAAACAAATCGTTGGAGGCTTTGCATCCGAAGAACACCGTGTAAATACCGTAAAAATCGAATCTCAATAAGTTTTCATAATTTCTGGAAACTGATTAAGCGACGGTATGCTCAGGGTATACGCGAAATAAACGCAGTCAAGCTCATTATCATGCAGCAGCGCAAGATTTCACAATTTGCTACTGGGAATAGCCGTGGTGTGCATCGTTCGCATCCAGTATCATAACCGCGAATCCGTGCGGTTTGTGTGGTCAAATAGACCCTACCCTCAAACAAAGCATAAAATGATTAGAGCCAGGACACAAGTGCAACCATGCCTACTGAGGCAAATAAGGGAAATCTAAATTGTTCAGCTTTAGCACCCGTTTGGTGCCTCGCTGTGGTACCACCAGAAGGAGCACTGGGCTGAGATAACGCTAGGTTGTCCAAGCCTTGACAGCATAAGTCGAGGTGTAGTCGAGTTGTGACTCACGGACCTTCCGGTCGGTAAATTCGCGCTTTAACTACTGAGAATCAATAAGTGAATTCGACCCTGATCATTCGACCAGTCATGCCTGAAAGAATTATTTTTTCAACGCATGATTGCCCCCTAGACAAAGAAAAGTCGGTTGGGATTTTCTTCCCTCCCTTTCCGAAATTTGAGTGACTAGTTTTGCAAGCTGAAATCCATTGTTATGGCCTGCTAAATGCTGCAGGTGCATCCGAACCCTAAAAGAACTGGCTTTAAGGGCCTTGGTCTCTGTTTTGATTGGCCCTTCCATGATCTGTGTGGCGTTGTGGTCCGTCACCTGATTTAGATTGAAAGTCGTAGTTTAGGTTCGTGACGGAAATTAATGTAGTGTACAAACCGACCGCCGTGTAGCGTTCTCTTTCGAATAAATTAATTGATGGGTTAGAAAAATACATTTTTTGCCCCAGGTTTCCAAATCAACCTCAAACCTGGTAAACCGGGGATGGAATCATGATGAGATTCGTCTCAAATAACCAGCGATTTCTGAAAACCATTTTGCTCTTTATGCACCCTCAACATGCGCTAAATGAGCTTTGAAAATTAAAACCAATATAATGGTGTCAAATCTCAGAAACCGGGTGGTAAAATCCTCTTCCGTTCCGGTTATTATGGCTTGGTCTTGCAAATTATCAACTGTTCATAATGTAACTCTGACAACCACCTTAGCGTTTTCAAGTCCTTAAAAAGGGCGTTGTTGAGGTTTCGATGAATCCATCTTCAAAAAAATTTCATTGTGATTGAATGTCCAAATGTTCAAAATGTGAACTGAAATCCATCGCAAATTCTGGGACCAACGCGGACAAGTCAATCAATTCCTTCCCTGTGGTGAAATGGCCATCTTACGACACATCATCTCATGGTTTCTTTTCAATATCCGGTGGAGAAGGAACTAGACGATACTATCGATATTTGAATAAAACTGGTGCTCATCAGAAACAGAACACCCGGTTGGACGGGGCGTTTTGAAATCGTCCAGAATTCTAGACCAGACTATTCTTTTGTATTCCGAGCTCCGGGACAACTGGCTATCTCAGATTTTTGCGGCTAGCCTGGGGACCGGTAATCTTACGGAACGGATTACTGTTACATCAGGGTTTTTTATCACTCCTGCGGTCCAGAGCACGGGTTTTTCATACGTTTCACTAATCAACTGGTTTTCCACTTCAAACTAGTTCAAGTTGACACGTAAGTATTAGATTCCAGTGATATCGGTTTATCGAACTGGATTTCCGATGTTCCGTAGACGTTTACATTCTTCGCTTGAGTTCTCAAAGGCCAAGCGTAAAACGGTGGCAGGCTTACTCACGAAGGCGACCCTGCACCTTTGCTCTCAAAGTGTGAAACCACTCGGGAGTTCACAGTGGCCAAGTTGCCCCCAAATAAGGCCGAGTCCGTTTATGGTCTTCAAAGATTTCTTCATCGAAATCGTTTGTTTATACGGGGAATATGGAAAACAATTATCAAGATTACTATTTCTCGACAATTCGTGTGGATTCTGCTTACGCGGTTCATGTCAAAGTTTTCCAAGACGTTGCACATGACCTTTGTTTCTTGCATTTTCACGTAGATCCACACAAAATATACTCTGGATTAAAATCGAAGGGGAGTTATCGAATCTTCGAAATCCAGCAAGCGACAGTGCACTGTACTTCAAAGAAAATTTACAAACAGCCAAGATCTCACTATGCCAGTAATCCAACACGGCTCAAATGTCCCCCGGAACAACACATCCAAGGGCAACCAGAGCCGAACACACCTTGTATTATTCACGCTGGAACAACTAGTTTCTAGTACGTGAATCCATCGTTAACCGTTTAGCCGGTCATGCCCACGAATAAAGCTTGAACGCATAGGCGTGCCTGGAGCACTTATTGCGATTTCCATCCATCCACTAGTCAGATTTCGGGCGACAAATTTGGAGCCCTTTAATTTGAGACTTCTGAATAGGGCTAAACGGTCGGATGTCCTGATATTTATTCAAAATTAATTATTTCGAAATTTTCAAGCAGCGATTTCGAGCAAAACGCCGCACTCCCTAACGACATCACGGGGCGGCTTGAGTTTAATAAAAGCCTACCGCACACCAATTTGAAAAGAAAGGATTACCAGTCTATCACCACACGACCAAAGAGTGAATTCCTTAGGACAGGTGAATTTTACGGTTATAGGATAACATACTTTCGTTTTCAGTTGAACGACAATCTTGGTAACCCGCAGCTGGAATCATGACACGACCGGACTCATCTAAAGCTGGGGATTTCGGAAAAGTCAACTCTCCTCCAAATCGTTCCCCCAAAAGACATCATGTGACGTTTGAAAATTAACGCGTCCGATAGGAGTAATGTACATACATTCATTTCACACATCATTAAAAGGAAAATATAGAGCATTGAGACAGGTGCATGCCAAATACCGCTACGGCAGCCGCAGATCGAGTTTTCTTCATTTGTGCAGGCAAACTGTCCACTTTCCACAAGATGGACCATAGCGTTCCACAAATGAAAAACGTATTTGTCCACACTATATGTTAGCAAATAAAAATGAATGAGCGCTCCTTCGTAGAATGAATCGGATTTAATGAACCTTCCTTCGAACCTGGCCGGTAATTAACCAGTTCAGCTCTAGTTTTTTTGTGGCTGACCCATTGTGTTTAATACCCATGCTGGTTTGGAGTGTCACCGCAGCAACCTCCTTGCTGGTAAACTTGCCGTCCTAACAGAGTCTGTTGCATGATAAAAGATTGAATAAAGTTTCATTTTGATGCGGGATCAAATGTTGAATATGTGAGGCAAAAGTGGTCAATTTTATTATGCCGGAGACGATCAAGGAAACCTTTTCGTTCATTTGGAAATACCTCTCTCACACCACGTTCAAACATGGTCATTTGTGGAGTGGTCGATGACAAATGAACCAGTATTTGATGGAAACTAGTGTCATCATCGCTCGACAGTCATGTAGAGATGCAATCGTTCAGAAATCCAGACCAGATATTTCTTATCTAGGTTTCCGACTCTGGGGAACAATCCGGCTTCACACTATTTCAGAGGTGGACCGGTGGACCGATGATTTAAGGCAAGATGCGAGGAAGGACTATTAAGGGACTGGAGAGAATAAATGCGCCCCTTTAGATGAGACAGCTGAATTGTCGTAAGTAACTCAATTCATACACATTTATGTGGTATATTTTAGTTCTACGACAGGTTTCAGGCGAACTTAATTGTTATCGATTAAGTGCAGATTTCTGGGAAACGAAAGGATTGACTTTACTGACACACATGTGAGAACCACTTAACCCGGTCCGCTAGTCTCATATTCAGGCTTGCGGCCCTCAGTCAAGAACTGGTCTCCAGAGAATGGACTTCGGTTTGGTTACAAGCGTTTCCATTAGAATCCAAGTCACCAACGACGTGTAGACGATCTTTGAGCACACCTACGCCGGAAGTGCACTTCTTGTACAAAGGCAGGTGCAAGAAGAAACTAAAGAGAGACGCGTCATAACCAGAATTTGCCCGAAAGGAGCCCCACACGTTTATTCTTACAGTGAAGGCATTTCAATAACTGTCGTTAACGCGTTCGTATGCGAATTGAAATCGAAAATACACAAACCCGCTTCACAAAATAGCGCAATTCTGCTGGACCTACACATTGAGAAAAGGCCGTTGTATATTTGTGCCAAGTAGTTGATTGGACTACTAGTTACCCAGGAGATTATTATGGGTTTCGGCAGATATATATGTTGAACCGACTACAGGTGGATGCAGAATGAAACACAAATTTGATGCCCTATTTCATGAAGGTTACTGGAATGGTTTCATTAGCACTTTCCTACAACAAACGAGCAGTCAGACCATGCGGTCCTGTGTGTCAAATCAAAGATTTTGCAGAAAAGTGTTCAAAGGGCGGCTAATTTACCACGCATTTGCGCAATAACTCTTATGTTGTGGTAAACTCGGGATGCACGAAAGCTCAAAATAGTTTCAACCTCGCACAAGATTGGCGTGACTGCTGGCAGCTATCGTCGATCTAAGAGTAAATGAAAATTCGGACACCAATTCAACATCCTTCAGCAGGGGCCAAGGTTTGATATGCAGGATCATTGTCCGTTCAAACGTGATTGATTGGGTCAGACAACAAGAATCGTGCAAGCTGTATGTTTTGGTTTGCGGAGAACTCGTGTTTGAGTATTTCAAATGTCGCGTCCTCTCGGGTCTAAAAGTCAAATTGTCAAATAGTTGAAGCTGGCCACCGTGGGGCCCCTTTAGGAATTCGATAAGCCTAGATGAACTTTCTCATTCATCTTTGGATTGCATCAAGTGTTGTAAGTAGGCTTTTGACAACCGCGGAGCCTGAACTATTCAGAAGCCGCGGTCAGACGAGTAGTGGGAGCCTCATGTTTGGTTTAGCGAACGGTTGACTTCAAGTGGTCGTCATCAAGACCGTTAAACTGCTCAGAAGAAAAGAGTTTGGTGAAAAACTTGCTGTCCAGTGGTAGGGCTTCCTCATCGTGGTCCACTTGATACTGATACTTAATACGAAACTTGTGGAACTGATTTGCCTTCACATGTCGCTTTGTTGCTTTCGTCCAAAAGAGTTGATCCAAGATAAATAAAGGGCATTTTGGTCAGTGTGAGAGAAATTCGATGAAATTGAGCAGACAATTGTGTTAGATGACAAGTATATATTAAATTATTTGAAGGTCATGTTTTCTGCGTTCTGTCACTTGGACTCGCGTAATTTGCTGTCATGCCGCGCACACTTTCAACACGTTTCTTGAAAATATCCCACCTGAACCACGATTTCCCACATTGCTCACAAATGTATTGGATTTGCTTTCCGTGCATGGTTCTCATGTGCCGATCAAAACTCCATTTTCGGCACAACAGTGCCCTACACTGCTTGCACTGTTGACGCATTTCCTCTCGGTGAACCGATCGCCGACGTTGGAACAGATTATTCCAACTTGAAAAGCACTTCCCGCATTCAGGACATGGATTTCCGCTTTGCTCTGATTCCCGCACTCGTTTGGTGGATGTTCTGACAGGATTGTGGTGTCCACTAATGTGCATTCTCCCAATATGGTGCTCATGTCTACGCTCACTTTTGAACGATATGTCGCACACACTACTATAATAATCGACGGTGAGATCTTTGCTGGCCTGCTTGTTTGATCGGATTTTCGGGTTGAACAAGAATGGAACATTTGTCCACCGTTTCCCTTGTTGACGGCACTTCGTTTACGATTGATGTTTAAAATTACAAGAGATGAAGAACTCACTGTCAGTTTCACTGAATGTGTTTAGCTGGCGTCTACTGTCCTTGAATGGAGCAGTGCCTTGACGGATGAGTTTCAGTTTTAGCATCGCTTTTTGGCCCGCCTAGAAATTTCCACGTGAGCATTAAAAAAATCCCGTTTTCGGTTGCCTGTGTGCGACAGTGATCCAGACGTCCATTGATATTTCTGGTTTGGTCAAGCGCAATAGGCTATCAGTCGGCTATCCATACCCGGGCTCACGGTGATAGGAAGGCAGTAAGAGGATTGTGGTCCAAATTGTCTCTAAGAAAACAGAAGTATTCACGAAGTGCAAGGATGAAAGGAGAGCAATATGTGTAATTGAATATATTTTGTCACGCATATCTCGACACACTAAGAAGTAAACACATGTATATCACGTACAGCCAGTCCACAATATGCGATTTTGTGATAAAAAAGAGTAAAACTCACAATCATTCTTGGCCACCACATTTTTCATGTATAGAACTCAGACCAAATGAGTTCAACAGCGATCATTTAAATGATCTTCTTGTGTGTCTATTGCAACCAGCCTCTTCTGCCATTTTTGGGTATGTTTATGATGGCCATGTGGCATGAAGTCTTGTTACCTGAGTTTGTTGATCATTCACTGTTGAATGAATGAAGAACACTGTGTGTTTCTTTTAGTTTAGTATGGTCCCCACCCCGCCCCCTAATTAACTGTTAGGTCTATTAGTGCACTGTTTCAGTCGGCTATCCATACCCGGGCGGGCTCACGTAGGAAGGCAGTAAGAGGATTGTGGTCCAAATTGTCTCTAAGAAAACAGAAGTATTCACGAAGTGCAAGGATGAAAGGAGAGCAATATGTGTAATTGAATATATTTTGTCACGCATATCTCGACACACTAAGAAGTAAACACATGTATATTACGTACAGCCCGTCCACACTATGCGATTTTGTGATAAAAAAGAGTAAAACTCACAATCATTCTTGGCCACCACATTTTTCATGTATAGAACTCAGACCAAATGAGTTCAACAGCGATCATTTAAATGATCTTCTTGTGTGTCTATTGCAACCAGCCTCTTCTGCCATTTTTGGGTATGTTTATGATGGCCATGTGGCATGAAGTCTTGTTACCTGAGTTTGTTGATCATTCACTGTTGAATGAATGAAGAACACTGTGTGTTTCTTTTAGTTTAGTATGGTCCCCACCCCGCCCCCTAATTAACTGTTAGGTCTATTAGTGCACTGTTGATTCCCGCACTCGTTTGGTGGATGTTCTGACAGGATTGTGGTGTCCACTAATGTGCATTCTCCCAATATGGTGCTCATGCCTACGCTCACTTTTGAACGATATGTCGCACACACTACTATAATAATCGACGGTGAGATCTTTGCTGGCCTGCTTGTTTGATCGGATTTTCGGGTTGAACAAGAATGGAACATTTGTCCACCGTTTCCCTTGTTGACGGCACTTCGTTTACGATTGATGTTTAAAATTACAAGAGATGAAGAACTCACTGTCAGTTTCACTGAATGTGTTTAGCTGGCGTCTACTGTCCTTGAATGGAGCAGTGCCTTGACGGATGAGTTTCAGTTTTAGCATCGCTTTTTGGCCCGCCTAGAAATTTCCACGTGAGCATTAAAAAAATCCCGTTTTCGGTTGCCTGTGTGCGACAGTGATCCAGACGTCCATTGCTATTTCTGGTTTGGTCAAGCGCAATAGGCTATCAGTCGGCTATCCATACCCGGGCTCACGGTGATAGGAAGGCAGTAAGAGGATTGTGGTCCAAATTGTCTCTAAGAAAACAGAAGTATTCACGAAGTGCAAGGATGAAAGGAGAGCAATATGTGTAATTGAATATATTTTGTCACGCATATCTCGACGCACTAAGAAGTAAACACATGTATATTACGTACAGCCCGTCCACACTATGCGATTTTGTGATAAAAAAGAGTAAAACTCACAATCATTCTTGGCCACCACATTTTTCATGTATAGAACTCAGACCAAATGAGTTCAACAGCGATCATTTAAATGATCTTCTTGTGTGTCTATTGCAACCAGCCTCTTCTGCCATTTTTGGGTATGTTTATGATGGCCATGTGGCATGAAGTCTTGTTACCTGAGTTTGTTGATCATTCACTGTTGAATGAATGAAGAACACTGTGTGTTTCTTTTAGTTTAGTATGGTCCCCACCCCGCCCCCTAATTAACTGTTAGGTCTATTAGTGCACTGTTGATGGTAGACATAAGATAATTCAGAAGGCGTACGCACTAATAAAATATATTACCATGGTTGGTTGACAATGGGGAGATGCAACACTTACAAAAATAAATGTAATGCTACATGGAACAAGTCAGAAGAGGAACTTATCGTCCGTGAGGTTGCCTTGGTGAAAGTCCGGACGGCAGGAAAGTGTTTTCTTCGCAGTATGGCTGCTACACGTGGAGCTGTGTTGACTCCCGGTCCAGTGAGCGCGAGGGTGTGTCTGGCCTAGATATATGCATAATTATTGGGTGGATTGCGAAGAGAGGGATGTCCCTTCGTGTTTGACGCTTGCACGAACATGAGTAAAACTTGACCAGATGCGTTGAAGTTCATAAGCCTGGCGCGTTACTTAACTGGTAGCCGCGTAAACAAAACTGGATGAGAATTTGTAGTGTACAAGTTGTCGGCTAAGGTTGTAAGTGGGACAAGAATCGTCACGTGGTTTGAGGGTTCGTGACTCCAAGATCTTCATCATATTAGCCGCTTCGAATCCGCTGCGATGAGGAACAAATCACAAGTCACTTGTATATTAAAGTTGAGTTCACGTCACTCAAGGAGTTAGTGAAGAACCAACCTATTACGCACTCGAACGCATTCACTACTAATCAAGTGGCCTCGAGGTCGAACCTCTCCAGAGATACGTGAGATGTTCACAGGTGACAGGTCACAGTAGCGATGATACACGTGTGTACTATTTACCACCTCTTTATATTTAACAAGAAGATTTACACATTAGCCAATCAGCAAAAAGAACGGCATCGACTGTTCCAGAGCAGATCGAGTGAACGACCTGATCAGGCAAACCCATCCCTGGGGAAGTCACAAGAGGTGAATATGCAGCGCGGCACAACAGAAAAGTGAATCCATCTAATTTCATTTGGAGCACTTGGTGTAGTGAAATCATTTATTCGATAACCGTGCCAGTTTTGCCTCCTTATGTGCGTGATTTTAACTTGGTGGGCTTTAGCGTTTACCGTGTGTGTTCGCGCGTGTTAGCACTTGGAGGGTGAAACAATCGCGTTATTCATTATTCAGTAGTATTCTCGTTTTTGTGTCTTCAGACAACTGCCTGCGTTCTGAAAGGAGTCATTTATGGTGTGAGCACAACCAGTTTTTTTCTGGCTTATTTCGGGATCTTTAGAATGGCACTTTATCTGCTGCGGAATTACACCGTCGTCCGACGTTGGATAACTTTGTCCGCAACCACCACGGGGATTTTAGTACGGCTTACGAACCAAAGTGCAAACGTCCGGGACAAGAAGTCTTTGCATGGGACGAAATTCCTCCAAGCGGATGCTCAAACTTGGATGTGTCCGTTATGTACCGGGTATAGCGTGGTCCCCTCATGATCTCGGCGATTAACAGGTTTATCAGTCCTCTCAGTCCTATAATTCAGGATTATGAATGGGGATCTAGAATTGGTTCAAAGCAACTTCACTACTAACACTTGGGGCGATAATTCGTGACTGAACAATACGTAAATGTCAAAGTTGGAAACGGGAGTTCAAACAAGGTTTGGTAGTCTTTCAGAAAAAAAGACTTACACAAGGTAGCATATTCCGAGAACAAGTTGTTCAACTTCGCAACTGGAACAGACAGAATAGGTAGCGTAGAATATCGCCAGAGACGTTTAATGATCAATTGTGATGCTTTCTCCCCAAAACCTGGCACCCCAGTGAAAACCGCCGTCGGGATAGTTAATAGGTTCTTGATTTTCGTGTTCTAGAGAATCCCCCGGAAGTTATGACTTTACTTCCCGTTGATGACTTATCATATTTGTAGAAGTCCGGATCCGTGTATTCGTCTTTATATCTTCAGTATAAACAGATATTAGGGCAGACGTCAAGCCGAGTTATGTCACGTCATCCACATGGAAAACTGTCGGAAATCGGGTTGATAACATCTACGGACCAAAAACAGCGCTGCTAGTTTGTATGTCACCGTGCATTAAACGCTGCATGAGCAAGTTAGATAGCAATGCAAGATTCAGTGTATTTAGTGCAGCACGTTATCCTCCATAAAGACATGGTCTCATGGGAAATCTTATCCCGATAGCAAAGACAGCCTCTCGCATCGCGAGCATAAAATACAGCGTGACGTCCGTGTCCTTGGCGGCCAAGTGATATGCCTAATCTGTGACCTTGGCGAGTAGAACGCCTGTCTCAACAAACAGACACTAAATGCTCCACTAAGTGGAAAAATTTCAAGTCCGTTTCGCTACGTCGTCATTCACCGTCACTTTGGTGGAATTCTCGTGGTCACGTTTGCACCTAAACCTGACTGTGGACAAACATTCTTTTGTGAAACGAGTCACACGAACAATCAGTTTTTTGTCGGTCATTATTCCCAAGCTGAGGCACATTCACTTGGATTTCACGAAAAAGGCTGTGCGTTCTAATAACCAATCACTAAATGTCAGCAACAAACGTGACACATCAAATATTTTCGTGCCAATGCGTAACCCGTGAATAGCTCTCAGACTGCCGCTAACCATCCAAGCAAGTTAGGGAGCAATGGATTTTGTAAGCAGGCACTACAAAACGTAAAGCATTTTGTTGTAGGCCAAGGAAACCACAGACTCCCTAGTGGCACTGCTGACATTGCATAATTTCGTGACAGAAACAGTAGACCTCACGATGATTTTGGGCCGTCCCAAAATTCACTATAAATATCAGCGTCGAATGTAGGTTGATGATTCTCATTAGAAGAGAAATTCCCTGTGGGTCTAGTTCAACCGGTCGTGGTTATCTGTTACATGTGTTTGTGTGTAATGATCTTGTGGTGTGTGGCTGTGCAATCTGAGTTTGTTAATCATGCCTGTTAATAACGTGGGCTCTGGATGAATGAAATTCAAACCGTCTCATTATCTGGCTATCTTTGCAGACTACTGTGTGTTTGATTTCGAGTTGTTAGTTTGCCTCCCAAACAACTGGTCGGACAAATAATTTAGAGCGAACTAATTACGTTCTCGGATTCGAGTGGCTTCTGTCAAAGTACGGAACACTGTAGCAATAATCCACTGCCCCAGCGTTGTCGACACATACGTGACATGTACTTTTCTGTCGTCTGAGTTGACGAACAAAATCCCACAAGTCAATGCGCGTAATGAACTTTCTGGGATTTCCTCCAATTTGACAGCATTTTTTGCAATATCAAACGGAGGCCACCACCTCAGTCCACAGTTCGGTCTCGATCGATAATAATGAATATCCTTGCTGAACCCAAGCTGGAGCGACACCACATTTGGACGCTTACTGACCAAAAAAAACCCCTTAGAATAGGCGGTCCTCCTAATCAGTATAGTACAAAATTCTCCTAAGGCAGAATTTCCCGAACTTGATGAATATCTCGTAAGCTTATAGCACTCGGTGAAAAATAGCTCTCACCTCATCAATGTCGGCTTTGTAATTTTCAGGCGTGGGCACGGTAGACAGACAGTCCACATGGACGTGAGGATGAAGGGACGCTTTTGGCCACTGGGTTAGACTGCGGTGCATAACCAAGGCTTCTTGATAGGCGGCGCTTATGGGAAAGGGTCTGGCATCTACTACTAACAGCCAACATAAACGAAAATGCCTATGGGTATGATAACGGGGGACCACCATTGACTATGGTTTCGGCAATTTCTGTGTTCTTGCTGACGTCACTTTTCTTATAGGGAAAAACATATTACGTCATTATACTGGACGTCAAGAGAGCTGTCTATACCAAGGCAACCTATAGAGGCTTTCTCAAACAATTGACCTAAACAATTAATCTGACTAGAAGGTAAAGTATGCATAGGTTATCTCCGATCCATAGACGTAAAAAGATGCAACAATTCGGATCTAGGCTTCTTTAGTCAATCGGTGAACAAATAGAAATCAGCGGTCATTGATGACCCTGGAAACAGCTCAATCAAACAATGACTTCGCCAATGGCCTAGCTTCATCAAACTCAAAATCGGTCTGTTTCTAGTGAAAACATGCGCGTGAAAAGGTCGCAATTAATTGAAGCAGATGCTGAGGGAGTGCTTTACCACCTCAAATTACCACCTCATAATCCACTCCCACAATCGTACAATGTATCCAAGAAGGGTGAGCTACGCACTGCAGAATTTCCAAAGACGCATGTGTTCGACTTTACTCCTTTCAGCAAAAAGAACTATTTAGTAGCTGCGCGTTTTACACGCAGTCCATATACACAACCCCAATGCTACCGACTGATGATCAATAAGCCGTGATCGACTGAAAGAACGCACGTTGACATGAGTGGACTAAGAATAACTATCCACGCGGGTCCACGCTGCACTACTTCAAATGACTGCAAGCTGAAGTTGGAGTGTTTCGAAAAAAGGTTCGTGTGCAACTCACCAAACTGAGAGATTCCCGGCAACGTTCGTAAAGACTTGATCTGACTGACATGGCAGGAACGATGGATATATCTGTCCACCACATCGTTCAGCAATCTGACCACAGGATCACATATCCACGTTCACATATCCTTACGCACTTAACTATATAGTAGCTATTGATCTTGATCTTGAAATGTTGATGGGAACTTCTTCCTGTAGATAATCTAAATCCACGCCAAACATTCAAGAATGCCTATGCGGCTGTCACATTCCTGTTAGGAATTTGCGGCAGTGCTCAACTCGCAATCTTCCAAAAAGATTCTAACTAGCGAATTATTAGCTAGTTGTTGAACAATAAACCACATTACCATAAGCGCTTGACCAGCATTGTGAGACGATATTCTGTCACATAATTTTCAGCGAATTCATATTAAGCCTGGCCCACAGGGTTCCATATTCCCGATAGTAGGATGAGAGAACGTGGAAATCCCCCTCGCCCCTTTGTCACCGGGTACAAGGTACAAGAGTTTCAATGCTCACTGAATTATAGAGATTGGGTCAGGCTGGTACATATATTTATTACCAGCGGAGGATGAACTAATCGGTCGAAAGACGTAGCAATCTTGTGTCACCAGGTGGATTCGCATGCGATTTATGCCGTCTATAAACAGGCTGCAGCATACGTCACAGGCGACTGTTTCTATTTGAGGAAACGTGTGATGACCGAGGGCGTAATCGAGCATTCTACAAAGAGTCTTTTCAACTTAGTCTAGTAGACTGTGCACACTGGCTACTCTGTTTATTTGTCGACAGGGTTTGACATGTTTTCAGTTTTTTTTTAATTTGGTTCGCACAAAACTTATAACGGACTGCACGCACTGTTATTTTTCTCAGTTCACCGCCACATGTTTAATCGGATACCCGCGAGACTGTCATTGTCAATATATTCAATCATTTATGAGAGTGTCCTACATTTTGGATCACAATCACCAAATAAGCCACCATTCTTTTGACAGGGCGCCCCGTCAACCGCTGCCTGAAACAAACAAGGACAGTGATTGGCTAAAGTTTCGGCCTCCATCATCCGAGGGGCGGTAGTACGATGTAGATGAATACGGGAAAATGTTGATTCACCAAGTAATCTACAACTGTTGCTCACTTATATTCACTTACCTTCTTCTCACCGATGAATAAGGCGCATGATCGGAATTCCCGAACTCGTCGGGTGTACCTGTTTAGTTATGGTTGAATACGATGTAAGTCGTTTCAGCCACGTATCTTGTTACAACACACAAAGAACAGCTATCTTTTGCATGTCCAAGAAATTTGCGTTGAAGTTTCGTACGGCCAGAGTCGTTTTAGTTGAGGTATGTTGGAGTAACTGAGTGTCACTGCGTAGGTCGGACATGCACGCTGCCATACCAATGGAGCCTTTGCTGCCAGGAAATACCTTCCAGGTATTCGACCATATCAGAATATCTAACGGACTGCAACCAGACCAACTGAAGCAAACGCCAGGCGAAATTTCTGCATACAGTTATGAAGATGCCCGCGGTCTGTGGAATCTAGGTTTCAATTCCCGCTCTTACGTCTGTCTTGTATGAATCACTCATATGCTTCAACTTTGCCGCTGTCTACGAATTAGTCAATGACATTGTTTATCGCACCAGGATGCTCCAACTGCTTTACCAAATGAGTACGCGAAATTTGACCAGTTGCATCTTGCATAACTCACCAAACCGACTGATTCCTAGCAACCGACCTGTGTATTTCATCCATTTGCAAAATCCTGTTTTCACTTTCTCTTGACAACAAATTTCAGTTAATTTAAAGGTGTACAAGCGTCACGTCTGAGGGTCTGAGTGGTTCAAAGACCGGCCAATATGGAACGAAACACTTTTGTTCAAATGCCCTTCTGAGTCTCACACTCACAGGAGATATCTTGTTGAATTGCATGCATGCGTCCATTCTTCGACACAACTAACGGAATACACCACAGGCTTATTCGGCAAATGACACATTCTGGTAGTTATTTCATCCCGCGGAGAAATATCCATATTTATTATCAGAACTGAAGCCTCCTTGAAGTTCTCTTGGGTAAATGGATGACTGTAGGAGCAAAATTAATTTCAGCCGATTATGTACCTTTCAGTTTCAATGTTTGAACATCTGAGTGCTTCACTAAGAGTCCAGGACATACGGAACATCAGAGGGTGCGCCGGTTCGGCAGAAGAAGCGGTTGGTGGAGAATAATTTAAGGAACACTCCACAGAGCGTCTTTGTGGAATGAACCGCCGTTTCATTATTCCGATAACAATGAGAATACGATAAGGTTATCTCCCATTTTCCAGCTTTAGATGGCTGATGACCACTTAACACCCTGCACGTGACATGCATATCACGTGCTTCAAAACTTGGTCATTAACCAGGCCATGGATAGATACTTTGGGGCCGCTGATATTGGTGCATGTTATTGAGATTTGA
>NW_008752316.1:60161-62083 GCF_000715545.1 Opisthorchis viverrini
TTTGCCGGTAGACAAAGCATACGTTAATTGGACTGCTCTGTGATTTTGTCGGCTGATCATCTTTGCGCGTGGATTATTTTGACGCAACCCTCGCAACAGGCTACATAAAAATCCCTCCATTCAAGTCGTCGTGTAATTCACTGTCCCAGATTTGTCGTGGATTATTGTGAATGCATCAAATGCCCTTCATATTGCGATAATTACCCTGTTTGACTTTCCGTTGGTCACCAAATGCCATGCGTTTTATCACTGTGGTGGAAGAAATCTCCTGACCGATCGATAACTTGTTGCCCGTTCGGTTACGGGGAATGAAGCAAACGTAGTGAGGCTGCCCTAATGGAGCATCTGCAACACAAACTAAATTGAAATATATTTTCTGGTCGTGGAATTGAGTGAATGTAGCGTGGTCGGTACCATTGCGAACAAGATGAAGGATTCAATAAATTGGCTGTACGGCTGAAATACTACTGCCGTGGCATTGCCTCCTAGCCCTGTTTTGAGTGGAACCGGCCATAGTAGGTTAGTAACTAACCTGGAAGTTTGGACCACAATGAACACCAAAGTGCTGGTTTGCATCGAAAACCGAACTCTCGGCCTTCACGAGAAAATGAGTTCGTTCATATTATCATCTTTAAACTGAGAACTACTTTTGATTTCGCGTAACTAAGAGGAATATGATTTTTCAAACATTGCTTTTTAAACGAATTAGCAATCTGACTGTGCGGATTCATTTGTCCATAAACGATTAAAATGATAAACCGTAGGAGTGAAAGTCAACTAATGGTAACTAATTCAAGAACTATTTGCTGAGTAACTCTTAGGATCTAGCAAACCAGAAACACGCGAATTTGTTCGAATTGCAGCCCTGGAAATTAACGGACATGCTGAAAATCTAACCCACCACGCATGAAAAAGTAATGGTAGATGTTGCTAAACAAAATGTGAGCTACCAAGTGATCGATTCGTGAGAGGTTCTTTTTTAATGATAAACTTGGTCCTAAATATGCACTAACGTTGCTGGTTTCGCCGGTTGGCCACTTAAAAATTAATAAAAATTCCAAGGATAACAGCAACATTTATGGTTTAGTGCGGGGTCGATATTACTCAAACAAGCTGCTCGCCTGGCTAAAGGAAAACCCTACAGCGACAGTCCACTAGCTTCATCCGACAAAGGGCAAACCAAATGGTGAAAAACTTGGTAAGCCCGACGAAACTCTTGCGCGGTTCAAAAGTCACTTTTGACCACTGTGCACCAGGCCATGAAATGTTGATTTTAATTACACAGCATTGGTCATACGAAGAGCGACCGACCACATCATTTAGTTCATAGGCCTCGTCTTGGCTACATACATTCTGTCAAGTCGCCGTGGGATGATGTGGTGCACCAACGTCTGTCTGATATCTTCACAGCAGACTATCCACAGTAATAATAATATCATAGGCCTTTGGCTACATACATTCTGTCAAGTCGCCGTGGGATGATGTGGTGCACCAACGTCTGTCTGATATCTTCACAGCAGACTATCTATCCTAATAATAATAATAATAATAATAATAATAATAATAATAATAATAATAATAATAATAATAATAATAATAATAATAATAATAATAATAATAATAATAATAATAATAATAATAATAATAATAATAATAATAATAATAATAATAATAATAATAATAATAATAATAATAATAATAATAATAATAATAATAATAATAATAATAATAATAATAATAATAATAATAATAATAATAATAATAATAATAATAATAATAATAATAATAATAATAATAATAATAATAATAATAATAATAATAATAATAATAATAATAATAATAATAATAATAATAATAATAATAATAATAATAATAATAATAATAATAATAATAATAATAATAATAATAATAATAATAATAAT
>NW_008752316.1:67835-72419 GCF_000715545.1 Opisthorchis viverrini
ATGATCTTTTCTTGCATCAGGACTTAAAAGACATGCAATCGAGTGTATGGATCGCAATGAAGATATTTCACTTTCCATATTATGTAAACGGATTCTGAGATTTTCCAGTACTTTCAAGACGTGAGATTCTACTGGTAGTTGTGAGGGGAGAGTGCTACCAGGTTGCGGAAGCAAAGATATATCAGTTAGGACTACTGAACAATCTGTGGTTGTCTGTGGTACAGTTTTTGCCGGCCTCGATGGGGGTTGGGAGCTGGGTCTTCTGGCTGCGAGTCGCCTCTTTGGATATACTGTGGAGATACTTGACGGGGATTCGGGGTCTGGCAACCGCTTAGAGGAGGAAGACGGGAGCGGAGTCATAATGAAATACTTCGAGGAAGGTTGAGGAATAGTAGTGTAGAAGGTTAAAAGCCCTGGGGACTGAGACCTATTTAGCCTACTGAAGAAGGGAGACCTGTTTAACTCTGTGACCGCAGAAAATTTGGGAGCCCTTGTAAAAAAATAGTTACCTAGTATAAAAATGGTTAACGACCTATGGGTGGGCTATAATCCAAAAGGAAGTTTCTACAACACCTGACCTTGAAATTTCGGTTTCGCGATTCCTCACACACTTATGTACCAACGCACTAATCACGAAAGCCAGGACAATAGTCCATTCACCGATTTGAAGAACATTCACGGATCGATGAACCAATCAGTGACGTTTTGCTACGCTAGTTTCAGCAGGTGAATAAAAGTACCTTACGCCAATGCCCGCTATCCGTCAAAGAGTGGACGGTGTTGGCGTTGAATACTACCGGATGCACCGGCTCCATTTGGCAAGAATGATCTACACCCGAAACCGGAATTGCACGCAAATAAAACTGTCCGACAACGTCAAATGGAAGTGGAAACACAATTTAGGATCTATTTATTTCAGCCATCTAGACATGTTACTTTCGTCCGATGAGAGCAGACCCAAAATAAACAAAACGTATTCCGAACAAAATGGGAGAAATTTAATGAACATGAACAGACAGTTGTGTTAGGTGACCGGTATATGTTTAATTATTTGAAGGTAAAGTTTCTTGCAGTCTGTCCCTCGGAGTCGCATCAGTTGCTGTCGTGCCGTAAACACTTTCAGTATGTCTCCTTAAAACATCCCACCCGCAGCAGCGTTTCCCACATTGCTCGCAAATGAGATCGATTTGCTTCCACATTCAGCAGCACAGTGCCCCAAACTACTTGCACTCATGAAGAGTTTACTCTCGGTGAAGAGAACTTCGACGCTGGAGCAGATTCTTCCAAATTGAAAAGCAACTTCCACATTCAAGATATGGATTCCCGCATTCCTCTGATCCCCGCACTCGTTCGCTGGATGTTCCGCAGGACTGTGGCGTCCGCTGGAGTTTTTTCTCTGAATACACCGCATTAGGCTACGCTCACTTGCGAATGATTTTTTGCACACACTACAAAAACATCGGCGGATTCAGCGTGCACCTCCTGGTGTTTGGTTGCCGCCAACAGGTTAGTGAATGAGTTACGACATACTAAGCACCTGTGGGGTGCTTCACCGTTTCCTTGTTTCTTTGGTTCGTTTGGTTAAACAACAGTTGAACAGCCATCTTCGGTTCTGTCTATTGATTGTATCCCGTTTCCGAATGCTGTTTGGAAATTTCAAACGTGAAGAGTTAGATATCAGTGTTACTAAATTCTTCTTCTGGCCTATAATTACTCTGAATGCAACGGTAATGAAATGAACGTATGTTTCACATTGCACTTAATTTCGAGAAGTGCGGGAGTTCACGTTACCCTTCATGTTGCATCTAGGCCTAACTCGTGCTGAAACCCTGGGATAAGTTACAGTCAACAACTCACGACGGAAACTCAAGATCAGCCAGGAAAGGCATATCTGGCTTCCTCTGGCACGCAACAATTCAAGAAGCATTGAACTCCACCCAAAGTATTAAGAGACTGGAACCGTGAAAGTGAGCTGGAATTTGAGAATCGCCGAACAGCTGTTTCACTCTCCTCGCACATTAAACTCCAAACCACTCGATCGCGAGCAGCCGACTATCGGCTTCGCTTCCGAGTAAACAGCATCTAAATCCTTCTATCCTCCACTTATGGAATTCGCAGGACGTGGCTATACTTCGACTGACGATTGATTCATGATTACTTGGCTGCAACAGACACGTGATTTATGAATAACCTTCTTCCGTAGGACACTTATAATTTGTTGATATAATGAAACAACTCGTCAGTTCGACTTTCGTAGGACAACGAACTGGACCCACCGGGTTAGAAGAGTGGTCTCAATTGACATAGATTGACTTAGTTGTCAGGTGTGTCCATTTTTGTCTTTAGCCACGGAATATTCCATGTTGCTTTTGCAAAAGGTTGAGCTGTTTTGTGGAAGAAAACCATATTTCCTTTATTCTACACTTCATCTCGGCCTCCTCTGCAAAATTATTGAGCGGATGTACTCTGAGATGCCGGGCAAGCTCCATGCACTATAGCAAACGCAATAAACCTCTAAGTAGACGATAGTTCAGTGACTGAAACAGTATGAATTCAATGGAATATTTATTATTGACGATCAGACTAGTGATTGTCGCCGATATTATTCCGGAAGCTTGGTTAAATTAACGGACACGTGCACCTAGCATACGGACAGCTTGTACAGGTACTACAGACCTTCCAGCAAGAGTTCACGTTTCTAGACAGATATAACAGCCCTTGGAACAGTTTCGATCAAAACCCAGGCTCAGAAGTTCGCAATAAATCGATCTTGCACAAATGGAAGAGAACTGTGCACACAAACTTACCTAAGCGGGTTTACGATTGACAGTTGACCTGAATAGAATCTGTCTGGATCTTCAGAGTTTTCCGATGGACTATACTACTTGCTTTCTTGCAAGTAAGAAGTTATTTGTGTGAAGTAAGAACATCAGTAGAAAGTTGTGTTCAAAACTAGTGAGTCATTTTGCATCCCATCCCACCCAATTCTCATGACATTTCCAATGTAGGACGCACAGACTCGCAATTATTTTCCGCAGTTTTGAGGACAAATCCCTGGCCGGGAGCTGGCGTGTGCTCTCCCTCGGATGTTCTCGTCTGATGCAGTTAGAGAGCTTGCAGATGAGGATGTCGCAACTTATTATGCCTTTTACCGTCGCAGAAATGAGCGATAATTTCATATCTTCAAGTGGGGTATACCTTATTTCATGTAGGTCATTCCCTCAGATAATTTTGAGTAGAGCTTCATTCCGCCGAAGTGCAAGATGTTCACATGAACCAAACAACGGTTGGTCCCGAACGGTTTTGAACTTTGATTTTAAGGATTCCAACTGCCTTAGGAATTCTGGAAACTGCACAGGTGAGGTCGCCCAATCGCAGTAGAGACAACACGCCGTTCCGCGAATATTCCGCACGGACCTGAATTCTCTAACATAAATAAAAATTCCCTTCGTAATAACACCTAACTATGTATGGTATAGGAATTATCTCTAGCATTTCCGGGAAAATAAGAAATGGCGACAGTGTACGGCTTAAACATCCTGCATGGGCGTCAGTGTCAGTTACACGTACGATGGGCCGAACGCCAACGAAGTGCTTCTTCGAAGCTGATGTGAAGAACAAGCTGAAACTAGTGCAGCGGTGATACAACTGTGAGGAAGACATGCGAGTAGTAAGTTTTCTTCTGGTAAATTCGCTTTGCATCTCTTGAAAATGGAGATCTGTTGCGGAATTTGTTCTTCCGCTTTGTAGCATTTGCTTGGATTTGAGCATTAGTTAATGAATATCCAGGAAAGTTAAAACTTGTTTCCCACGCTTGGATGTAGCCAACTGTTGGCTTACAAAATATTTACTGTACACAACATCACCAAAAGTAGTTCCGCAGTGTTCATTTTTCTCTTGTGTTTACTGCGATGCGTCCATGTTGTATCTTTATAAGTTTGTTCATGATGGTCTGGTGTTATATGCAATCTGAGTTTATTGATCACGCTTATTGATATGACTGATCCTTTGGAATGGCGTCAAAATCAGCTGATTATGTGACTGATCGAAGTAGATCACTGAATTTGTGCTCCTATTCTCCAGGAGTCCCCTCTCCATCCCCACGAATTAATTGGTGGGACAAATAAAATAGGCAGTCTGGAATTTGTATGAGGCAAGGTGCAGACTTCAGGCGACTAATTAACTGTGCTACCTTGACGGGAAATATGATCGCTGCATCACTTCTCATGGCAAGCTGGTTGGGACCACAATACCAACAGGACAACTAGAATCCAAGATGTCTTTCTACGAAGATCTCCGAATTGCCTGACAGTAGCAGGTTTGCCTCAAATTGATCACCGACTGTATGCGTTAAGATCAAGTTCCTGGAGTCCTATAGCAATGTCTGCAAAGGGGATACATTGTGTGGGGACGGCATGAATAGGCAGCTTGGGTCAAAAAAATGCTAGTGGTGAACGCCTACAAACATTCATGAGTTCCACACTGCGTCACAAAATCAACAGGTTAGACCTTGTCCTTTCCTCTTCAGTAGTATCACCGTCACAGTATTACTCTAGGACACCAGTGGATAAGTCGGTTTTGATT
>NW_008752316.1:74138-75119 GCF_000715545.1 Opisthorchis viverrini
AGGTAGGATGACTGGATCTTCTACTTGCCTACTAACATTATCGTCGCTATACTCAAATGTGTACTGGACCTATTTCATATAGGGGGTCGGAAGATAGTTGGATTTTCAGTAGGACGGCAGCAGTTTCACAAGTAAGGAATTTGTCCAGGGACTGAGAAAAAGTGTGGTGATGCGCGATGTTTCGCAGCTGCTTCCTCCTCGCCTCCTACGGTACACATTTTCTTCACACTGTCACTATACTCCCATGAAATAAACCGTCCCTAGCGTCCAAATGACTTGCCTGTTGCACTGGTTATTAGGTGTTTGCTGGTTCGAACTCACTGAGCTGTTTCACTGATGGACGTTCGATCCGGATTGGAAGGAAGATATTATGACTGCCCTGGTTTGACTAAGAATTCAAGAATATTTCCACAGTTCCAAAACATGAATGAAGTGTGGTTGCCAAGACTGGCGCTAACAAAGCATCTCGGGAGACGATGATCCATGGATACCAATACCTGTAGGTCAGTCCGCTGGACACGCACTCAATGCATACTAAAAAAGCTTTCCGCCAATATTCATGGCGGCCTGGTGGATCTGCACACTTTTTATGATCTGTGGTAGAATTTTACGCTCACAATGATTTCGAGCCATCAGAGATTTCACCGAACACACCAGCGTCAAATGTATGCTGAAAATGCCATTCAAAAGAGAATTTCGCCCTCCGTGTATCTGGGTTGACCCGCCGACGTCCTGATGGTCTTGTGGTATGGAGAGGCGTCGTCTGAATTTAATGATCATGTTTGTAAAAGTCAAATTGTCAGGTAGAAAAACTACAAAACCGCTAATTATCACAGTGTTGTTGGGCGAGAACTGCCTGTTTGTTTTTGTTTCGCTAGACAATGAATGAGGTTTAAGAATCCGAATACTTTTGTGTCAGATGATGCTCACTTTTTAGAAACCTAGCCACTAAGAGCGTCTGTAGTGTCAGTATGAACGCCG
>NW_008752316.1:76363-83706 GCF_000715545.1 Opisthorchis viverrini
GTAATTTCATTGTTA
The DNA here is from genome assembly GCF_000715545.1 of Opisthorchis viverrini. Classification (NCBI taxonomy): domain Eukaryota; kingdom Metazoa; phylum Platyhelminthes; class Trematoda; order Opisthorchiida; family Opisthorchiidae; genus Opisthorchis; species Opisthorchis viverrini. The sequence goes on from NW_008752316.1 coordinate 76,379, forward strand.
GTTATATAGTCCCGTTACGCCCGGAGCTGCTTCTACCGAGAATGTGGACGCGAGTATCGGTTGCGAATACGTAAACGTATTTCGTGATCTCCCATGCATGCCAGTAGGCTAGCCCGGAAATCTCAAGCAAGAATGGAAACATGACTTGGTTAAGGCTTTCCTTTGCAATCAAAAGAAAAGGAAACCATTCCAGTATGGGCGAAAAAAATCTACACATTGTGATACTCAGTGTGTATTTATACTTCGAGGTGCAATCTTGTAGGCTAGCATTTATGCCAGTACAGTAATGCACGGAATCTTCACCAAGCGAATTCCGGCGCCGTGGGCCTCGAAATCTTTTCGTGCCTCCACGGAATGCGAGGGGGATCGTTGCGGTGAAAATCGTTTATTATTATGGTTAATCAATAACCAAGCATCCGTAATAGCCAAGGGGGTTTCGCGGTTGTACATATGCTTTTGTTCATAACCTTGTGGCATTGGGCTTTAAGTTTCATCGTGGTCCCAAAATAATGAGCAATTAAAACTCCGCTGAGCATATTGGGACCGAGGCCTATCATTTCGTTGTGTGTGGAATAGGGCCCAATTAAACTGCATTGCCTCGTAGTCCGCCAATGGAGAATAAACGCCGCGGCTATATATCTGCAAATGAATACGTGTGAATTGCTGTCCTCTCCTGTGTGTTTTGTATTCAAAACATTGATGAGCTCGTCCATGGCTCGTGGGCTGCACATTGCGAAGCGGAATTGCAGTGGTTAACTTCGGCTTTTAGTTCAGGGGGTGGATGAGATATGAAGCTGCCCAAGACGTTTGTCAGGAGCAAAACAGAGAAAGCCCCTCAAGGCATTGCATAGTCTTGAGAAACTGGCCGAAGCGAGCATGAGCCGCGAAAACCCGCTGGTAACACTCAACACGTTGGGCGATCGGCTGCACAGTTTGCGAACTATCGCTCCATCGTAGAACCCACAATTTGTGGCGTTACATGCAGTCTGATTCGAGAACCGTTTTGAGATACGATGCGGCGTGATGCCAGAAGCTGAAGGATTTTTGCAAGGGATTGCTTCTTTACCGTAGAGCGTCGAATATACGCATGTGAATACTATGTTACGATCAATTGAATTCAGCTTGGATGACTGTCTATCCAGTGTATAGATGGTGACACCGGTAACCCGATAGAGACCATGTTATGGATGACGGGCCAGTTAATAGAGCAGCATGCGGTGTGAAGTTGACGGCTTGCAACACGACATGGGAACTTTTAGCAATTTATACCGATTGATTTACCTAAGGGCGACCGCTTTTATGAAGGTGAAGTTCAAATCGCTTGAGTCTCTTGCTTTACGTGCGGGCATTAGGATGCACTTTGTGGGGATTCCACCCCTTAGGTAAAATCAAAACAAATTTGTATGCAAATAAGTGCGGTTCACGAAATAAAAGTCCAAATCGGGTCGGAGTAGAACGTTAGGTTGACGGAAACTCGGGGGCTGCGTCTAAATGAAGAGCCGGTCGTGGCGGTCGAAGAGTTTTCGGCAACCTTGTGAGTAGTTTCCTTCATGAGAATACAATCAAGGTACCCTGAAACACCGAGTAAGTTACTCCGCGTTTCTGTTTAAATTTCAAATTTATCGCACTGGAACGTGCACCGCGTCTCAAATAATTACAGCGATTTTCGAAGCGGTCACTCCCCTGCCGGTAAATTGAAGTTTTAATGGTTCACCCATCAGCGGCCGAACGGGATCTCGATTAAATCGCAGTTCAGCTAGTACCGCAGTTTGCGGTACCACACTCGTATTTCAATGAGAAAATCAACTTTCCTTGGTCATGTTTAGATCAGCTTCTCGATTCATATATGTAGGGTTCTTCTATATCAGTAATTTTTATCAACATGATACATTTGCGCACAGTTTTGCCAAACACGCCCTATTTAACGAATTTTGACAAAAGCGTCGTTGGTAGAGTAATACGTTGTGTGGTCAACTGCGACTTCGTCGCGAACACACATCATTGAACCAGGTAGCATCCCAGATGACATATTTCGGGATTTAACGTAAGCTGAAACAGAGTTTGTCGGATCGCTTTCAGGTTCAAATCTATGTGGAATGTAGCTCGCAAGCATACACCGAAAAAAAGAAACAAACCGAATTCCTTTCGGGACGATAAAAATTGATGGGCTTTAAACAGAAGATAACACCGGGCATCATAGGAACGATAGATTTTGTGTGTGCAGTAACTAGTCCGGCTGTTTCTCATCAATAAGTCGTTTGCCTTCCGGCTGATCGGTGTGCTTCCTTGCAACATGTCTCCCGAGAATATCTAATCGAGAACAGGTTAGCCCGCGTTGCTCACACATGTGCTGGCCTTGCCTTCCATGTACAGTTCTTATATGACGATCCAAATCTGATTTCCGACGGAAAGAGGCACAACACTCCTCGCATTGTTGACGTGCTTCCTCAAGCTGCGTCTGTTTCAGATGCTGAAAAAGAATCCCCCATGTCGCAAAGCACTTTCCGCATTTGGGACATGGATTTCCCTGTGGCTCTGATTTTTGCACTCGTTTACTGGATGTTCTGGAAGGCTTCTCGTCTCCCGGAGGATGAAGTCGTCTCATGTGTTGCCGCAACCAACGCTCATTCCGGAACAAAGTTTTGCACAAACTACACTGAATATTGGCATTTTCAGCGTGCACCACTTGGTGTCTCTTAGCTACTGACAGATAACGGAAGGATTTGCCGCACACCAACCACTTGAGAGGTCCTTCCGGATGTGTTTCACTATTCGGGTTGTCCGGCGGATCGGCGCTGGAACTGTCATCATCCGTTCTGTTTGCTGGCGGCGTCCAGTGTTGAACTGCTGGTTACAAGAACGGCGGTGAACGGGAAATAACAGTTTCACTAGATTTCTTTAACGGGCGTCCAGTGAATCTCAAAACAATAGACATGTTGTCAAGGTTTCGTTCAAACGCACACGACATTGCCAAGGGTATGAAGAAAATTGAAAACTTTAAACTGGGAATTTGTGTTGTCGAAAAGCCTAGAAGAACAGCGCTGCTGTTTCACTCTTATTGGGAATTATGAGCAGTGTACGTTTCACGCATCTTCAGAGGGATGTAGACTCACATGCCACTCATCAATCTATTTCTGTGTGCACATGAGATAGTAACATCTCCACTGGCTTCATGAATGAAGAGTTTTAGGCTGAAACATGCTCGTGATTTGTAAATCATTCTTCCACTTTAACTACTAACAAATCGTCCGTAAATTGATAGCCTCCTTCATTAAGTCCATTGAAAAGCTCCGTATACCCAAAGGCGAAATACAGCTCTTTCAGTCTCCAGCGATGAACTTGGGTGAATCATTTGAATAGCCCATCTCAATTTCAACTATGCATTCCCCAGATTGTAGCCTGACCGGCCCTTGTCATCACTTGTTTAACTGGTGCTCGCAAAATGCCTAGGTATTTTCCCGTCGGAGTTTTGGGCCTCAATACTGTTACCGAGATACCAAAATGATAAAAGCAACCTAATGAATATATTTCAGTAGCTAAGTGATTCAAGCAGCTAGAGTGAACATTAGTGTCACCGGTATTGAGATAGTGCATGCTATAATAGCAACTACTGAGGCTGTTCCAGTAATGGGAAGATTGGCGAAATTGGTGTATTCATAGATGAAAATGCTCGTCGGTCTTCTCATTCTTTCCTCACAGGCGTTTTGCAACGCATCGTATCTACACAAAGTGCTTCTATGGGCTTGCTGGTGAAAGCATCTTTCGTGGCCTTTGCCGACTGGCCTATATCCACCATTGTCTGACGTTAGAAACCAGTGTTCGAATTGGTTTGTTCGCCTCCGTCAAGGTGAGCTCAAGACCGCTGTGAGTTGAGGCGATAACTTCCCGTACGAAAATCGTTCTTAGCATAGACATTAGGAGGGGGGAGGAACATGGCGTTATATATAAAAGCTTGTGTAGATCCTGTGGATACAATGCGAAACACGTAGGTGTTGATCCTCAAATGACTTAAAGAAAAATATTCTTGAATACAGTATTCGTGCCTTTAATTCAGTCACAGAAGTGGGGTTGGTCGGAACTGTGCTGTTAGTTCTCAGGGCTATGTGACACCAATTATTTGCACGTTCCGCACGTTCCCCAAGATTATACTCACCTATCGGGTCTGAAGCATGGACCCTACTCATCATTTCCCAGTGGACCGTTCTGTCAGTTCGAGAAAACATCGGAAATAAACCATATTTAGTAGACTTTCAGAAGAACAAAGTGTCTTACACAAGGGAGCGTACTCGGAAAGCAGGTTGCCCAAGTTGCCAACTAGAAAATTATGAAGTAATTAAGCATATCAAATGCAGCTATTTTCCTGTTATTTTCGTTCTTCACTGAATGCGTAACCTCTTAGCGGCTTCGTGTGAATTCACCAAACGATCAAACTGTATGGTGAGTCTTAGGTAGATGGACATTCGGCGTTTAAAATCCTTAAACCAACGGCCAACAATACAGTCATTCTCAGGTACATCATCCTGAATTTCACGGAAAATTCGGAAGGGTCTGATCACATGTCACAGAGCGTTTACGTCATCTAGACACAAAAATGCCTGTTGCGTTTAAAAAGGTAGAAAGCTGAAAATTCCAGCTGTACTCAGATGTGAGCAAATGAAGCGACATATTAAATTACTCGTCATGCAGGGTTCGAAATACGTTTTCGGATAAAACGTGAATTGAGCTCGCGATCGCTTTTGGGTAGAAGTCAAATGAATTATAAATAGCACGAAGTTAAGCTAAGTTCTTAATATCACGTAATCAGGTATTGCTAAGCACTCAGAGATTTTCTCGGTCGTACGAGGATACATTTGATAAGTGCTGAGGATGTCTGAGTTGAGTATCATCCCAGTAAGCTGGCGAGCTTGTCACTCCAAATGGCTATGGAATGTTGAAACCTAGTCGAATTCTACAGCTGAGAAGTTTCGGTGTTCGCATGGTTGGTCCCTTCAGCAAGCAAGAGGAAGCAGTCACGAAGTAAAGTGAACAAAAGACACCGCTGCATATATCCGAATACGCACTACGCAACTCGGCGCATTTCGCTGTAAAACAGGCAGCTTGGTGGTGAATGTCGAGGACTTTATAACTTCCGATATCAAGAGGAGACTCACGACGATTTTCGGCCGTCACATAGCTAGCTATATACAACAGCGTCGAAGACAATCTGTTGATACTCATCGCATGGGGATTTCGACGTGTGTCTTACTAAGTCGACCAGCTTTTTTGCGTGTTTTGTATGTTTTCTTATGGTGGAGTGAAGGCCTGTTAGCTGAGTTTATCGATCAAGTTCATCAATATCACGGTGTCTGGATGAATAAAGCCAAACACGCCTCATTAACCAATTGGCTTCGAGAAACCATTGCCTGTGTGGTTTCCTTTTCAAGGTTGAGAGCAAATCAACTGGTAGGACAGATGCGCTGAAGAGAAAGAATCAGGATTCCGAAACCGCATGATTTTGTCTTCAGAAGGCTTTTATGTAGCCTACGGATGATATCTTCTTTAGGGGAAATTCTCGTCAGAATAATAGTATGAGGGAAGGAATTAAGAATCCATGGCTGTATGTCTGTCGACAAAGTCAACACGTGTGACAATCAGGGGGGGACAACCTGGGAATGTCTGACATTCTGATGAACCAACAGGACAATGGGGGACCAGAGGACGCAGGTGCTTTTAAACTTGTTTTACAACTTCCTGTGTTCACCATTATAGAACATTACCATTTTATAACGATTACTAAGGTGCCTTTGCCGACCCAACATCATATGAGAATGATGGAAGTTCTCCCATTTTGTCCTTATTTGTCCCACAAACCCGAAATCAATTCATCAATTAAAGTGCGCGGGGCTCAAAATTCAAGTAAATCCGTTCGGATTTGAAGTAGTAAATAAATTCTTAGAAACACTTGAAACTAACCAGTAAACATTTGGCCCAAAACGAACGCTAACTCTACGCCTGTTGGAATGCAAAATGCAGTAACTGAAGAGATCAGAACGTACGTGTGAAATCACGTGCCAACTTTCAATGCGCTACAGCCATGCCACCCAAAGCAATAACGAGGGCGGTATATTCTTAGGGAAAATTCTCGTCAGAATAACAGTATGAGGGAAAGAATTAAGAATCCATGGCTGTATGTCTGTCGACAAAGTCAACACGTGTGACAATCAGGGGGGGACAACCTGGGAATGTCTGACATTCTGATGAACCAACAGGACAATGGGGGACCAGAGGACGCAGGTGCTTTTAAACTTGTTTTACAACTTCCTGTGTTCACCATTATAGAACATTACCATTTTATAACGATTACTAAGGTGCCTTTGCCGACCCAACATCATATGAGAATGATGGAAGTTCTCCCATTTTGTCCTTATTTGTCCCACAAACCCGAAATCAATTCATCAAATAAAGTGCGCGGGGCTCAAAATTCAAGTAAATCCGTTCGGATTTGAAGTAGTAAATAAATTCTTAGAATCACTTGAAACTAACCAGTAAACATTTGGCCCAAAACGAACGCTAACTCTACGCCTGTTGGAATGCAAAATGCAGTAACTGAAGAGATCAGAACGTACGTGTGAAATCACGTGCAAACTTTCAATGCGCAACAGCCATGCCACCCAAAGCAATTACGAGGGCTGTGCCCAAGCCTAGATAGGGGAAATCGAGAACCGGAGGTCGGGTTCAAACCACGGACTTTCCGGTCAGTAAGTTCGACTCTAACCACTGAAACATCTCGAAGGAACGCTAGTAACCGCTACCTCTCATGTCAGTCACGGAAAACACGAGGAATACTACTCTGCCGAATACATTTTATAGTACGAGATCCCGAGGGGTTTTAAGAATTTTCACCACGTGAGCAATGTGATAAGGGTGCACTCGGTATGATTCAATGGAAGTTTTATAGCTTGATGCAGCTGGTCGACGGTGATTACTTGTCTAGAACATTCATTTGAGCAATAAGCAAGCGCCGGGTAACACATCGTGTTTTGAAAGTTTGGCTTAGCCATTCCTCAATTCTTAAATTAGAGTGCATTCTACTGAGTTTATATATGAGGACATTTTCGGCCAAAACTACTCCTAAAGTGACCGTGTCACGTTCCCGTATGTCACCCCCAACTTGACATGGCTAATAAAGAACACCTCACATTCCAGTTGCAACGAATTTTAACACTTCATATGGTTCTTAAAACGTCTGGCATTTACGAATTGTTCGGCCGACCAGCCTGTAGTAATGTTGGGAAAGAAAGCGCACGTAGCTCAGTACTTGGGGAGTTCCGTTTAAAGTGTAGCACAAA
>NW_008752316.1:84021-96115 GCF_000715545.1 Opisthorchis viverrini
ACACGTGTAGCAGTCGCACTGCAGAGAAGACACATCCCGCGTCCCGAAACTTTACTCAAGTACTCTCAAAAAGTGCCCTCAAACGATAAGTCACTTTTTGCTTTATTCCAAACTTCGCATTGTATCTATTTTTATTAAGTTGCACCTAACCATTGTATTCATCTCATTCTTTTGAGACAGACATTTGTTAGTGCTTGTTTAATTCTGATAACCAACTTAACTACGTCACAACTAGAGCACGAACAATTGGTGAGCCCGACGTGACCCTTATACCGTGTCAGTTTCTCCAGTACAAGATATTGCCCCACCTTCAATCACATCAACACCCAACACTAACACCACCTCTGTTCATCTTCCACCATTCTGGAGTGATCCTACGAGTGACCCCTACAGCAGTCATATGGAGAGCGATCCTTCTATGAAACCGAAAGCAAGTGCAGTTGTCCTTGAGTCCGATAATCCGGAAATAACGTCATTATTCGTCGTTCTCTTAGTTTGAATCAAGTGAACCCTGTCGCCAAACGGTTAGTCGTGTTTCGAACAGGTGAACACTATTCAACAACTGATCCTGAACACTGGAACACTGTCTGTGTCAAACTTGATTCCTCAGGTAGGATAGCTGAACAGGCAGACCAAACACCTCACTTTGATGGAAGTTGTGCGTGGCTTCAAAATGATGTCCCGCATTTGTGATCCCACGGAGTACGTCACACACTATCCACCACGTCGACTACACTACGAATCTTTTAAATGTCAAAGAGTATTCAGCAAACTTGCGAGTAGATTCCTTCCTGAAAATATACTGCAATATCTCGAATATCGTGCCAAATGAATCATGAGGCGGCCTGCGTGCAGCACATTCAGTTGTAGAAAATCATAAACGAGAGATTCAGTTGAGTCTCTCGTGAAAATAGAATTGGTTTGCAATGTGTGTATTTGTCGAAAGCCTTCCATTGTTCATCCATTGACGAGGTTGCTTACGACATTTGTGGTGTTCACATTCACACTGTTCTCGGTTGTTCTCGCCCTCCTGACATGACATAGTTTTCCTAACAAGTTCTCAAAATGGCCGAGAGTTTCGATCTTATTAGGGCTCATCAGACTATCCTCAGCCGCTCCGAGGTATGAACTCTGGAAATCTGATATGCAAGGCGAAGGTATCACGAAGGTATCACCGCTCGTGGCGCGAGACTGGCACTGAAATCACCCAAAACTGAACATGTACTCCTGTTCAGATACGGAAATTCAAAAGCGCCCAGCATGCGCCGGTGGAGTGAGGCTAACGCACTCGTTGCATACGTCCGTTATGCAGAGTTTAGAAACCGGCATGGCCAACAATATGCACCGCTGATGAGCCCTATAAGATCGAAATTCGATCATGGTGCATCACCATTTAGCATGGACTCACCAGAATAAATGCTCACCACGAGAATGACATGGGGATCCCGCAAATATCAACGGATACTAATCAATATTGTCATGGTCTCGTTGTTGGCTGATCAGAAATATTGAGAGTAGCGATAGCTGCGAATTGACAAATAAGTGGATAGAGATACGACGGCAAAATTCACGTCGCTAACGTACCAAACAATGGACCGAGCAGGAGCAATACGAACTTTTAGGCTTTTGTGCAACATTTGCGCTTATTTTATAGGTGCCTGGGGTACGGGGCCAGGATCCATCAAGTGCAAACGACGGGCTCCGTATGATGGGCATTTACCTTACCATATGGACCCTTCCAAAATTTTGACATAGACACCTAGTCAACAACGTCATCATTTTGGAAATAAAGGTGAATTCTTCAGGTCTGTGTGGGAACAACTACAATAAACATCGCACCTCAAAATGTGCCAGGGTGTGTGTCACACACTGAACATTGCTACGTTTTGAACCGAGTGGATAATCGTTCATTTTAGATGTCAGATTGCTGAAGAGAATGGAAGGTGCACGAAAAATTTGCGAAGTCTAATGTACGACTGTGCTGCTCACCAATCTGGGATAAATCTTTTGGCCAGGAGTTTGATGAATGCAGTAGGAAAAACCAGAGAGTACGGCCGGCGTGTGAGATCCTGGCAACGTGCAAATATATCTTATGAACAGTACACTATCGACAGGAGATGCAGAATTTTACTACCTGGTCCTCCGGACCGAAGATTCCGTAAAGCTATACTCAACCATATCCTCTAAACCGAGACAAATTTTGATGACCGCAACTCAGTTTCCACAAGGGAGACGATGGGCACATTACCATACCATCGCTGACAGGTATTGAAAAACAAACTCCCCTAAATTTTGTTCGCAGTTTGAGAGATGGGAGACGTGAACAAACTTCAGAGATGCGTGGATAATCTTTGCGCAACACACGAACCGAAATAGATCAGGTTCGCATTTGATCACCTGGATAAAGGAGGCAGAAGCAAGCATTTGTTCCCCATAGAGGCTAACCAACCTGAACGCGTCGAGGCATCATCATAGACCAAATGCCGAATACCTCTCTCTCTATCTTTAGGTCAGCACTATGGCGTTGAATGCAGTCTGAGTGAGAATTAAACGGACAAGACCTCAGTTACGACGCTTAGTTTGTATCGATTAGACTGAGAGCTATCTTGTGTCATGCGTTGCCTATCTGGTTCATCTTGTTAGGAGAATGACGTTGTAGTTGGTCCGATGTTCTCAGAAATCCATCTCAGGTATTAATCGACCTTGGAAACAAATTTCCCATTCTATAGTTTTCACGTGGAAGCAAAAAGGTCGTCTCACGTTTTGACAGCATTTGATAACATTGTGGTCAAAATGCTTCATCGGTTCGAAGTGCACTGAATAATTCGACAGTGGGGCGGTTGTGCACGACTCCACTGTGCCTCCGAAGACTATCAGGACGATTGAACATTCTACGACACAGGTCACAACCGAAATTCGCTTCTGTTCCGTGCTCCATCCGTCTGTGCCAGGAGATATCTTCAATCCTGCTGGACCGTTCTGCGCACAAATATTGCCCTGTCCCTTGGTTTACAGATTCTACACGCAGTAGTATATGTCAGAACGAGGGCATGAGGTGCAATGTTCTCCGGATTCACGAACGTGTACGCGTGATTTTCTGGAGCGTAAACTGCATTTATCTGCATGTATAGTACAGATGTAGTTCACTGGAACGCTTGAAGAATTTTGTGCAAAAGTCACATTGTGAATCTCGGCTGCGTCAATGTATTTTTCGGATGTTCCGATACTTTCGAAAGAAACGGGAAGCATTTGTCACATCACAGGTTTTTCCTGTCCCTTGAAATCAGTTGAGAATATTTCAAGGAAGCGACTTCTTAGTTATTGTTTTCCTGCTTTACTTGAGGCCTCACTGAACTGCTCCAATGTGAGGTTGCTCACAAAATGTTGTCTCATCTCTCCTCATTCGAACTGAGGATTTTTTGCGCTCTGTTAATTTGCTGATTAAGATGACGAAAGTGGTGTTATTTCAATGGATTGATTGTGTATTGTTAGCTGATACGGCACAATGCAAAAGAGTGCCGAATTCTCTTGAGACATCCTTCAGAGATGCTTCCAAATTCGTAGCTTCCAGCAGGCCATCAACTATGGGTTTTGTCAGCCTCAATTTTAAAAAGAGATTTTAAGTTTTACCTAGCTTGTAGCCGCAGTAAACTAGTGCAGTCTCGTGTTGAATACCAAGCAGACATCTCAGCAAGGCCAAATGGCATCGCGTAAACGTTTACCTCGTTCGCTCGACTTCTATGAATCCATCACCTAAACCATAAAAGCTGAATTGAAGGTGCGAAATCACTCTAACGCTACAGAATTAAAAATGTGCAACGATAATTTTGAATTCTTGAGGAATGATAAACCAAAATTGGCCTGGGTATTTGATCGATTTCATCGTGGTCACATGGCTATATTCAAGATAATAGACATCCTCTATCTACCAGTGAACATCTTGGGGACCTGACAAACTAATGGCGCCGACGACGATTTGGAGAGAAAAGAGGATAACTAATGGCCTTGCTGGCAACCCGGGATATATTGATCTCAACAACCTGCTTACTGCAAGCCTACATGTGTTTGCCAAAATCAACATGCAGCATTTTTGTACCGAGATGAACGTGCTAAGAAAGTGGCGGTGCGATGTCCACACACCCACGCATCTCCAAACAAAGCAAAGACTGTGAATGATGCCGCACTCCATGTGAGCGGCCGATGAACTTTAGATGAACACGTTCAGTAGGGCGTATAATCGTCGAATATCTGTCCAGGAGAATAATCGATTAAATGTATAAGACGTCCTTGCCATAAGAGTCAGGCACGTTAATATCTCCTGAGAATAGGTTCGCTAACACCAAACTACATGGAGTTCGCGGACATTGAGGAAGGTAGATGGAAATTGACATATACATTTTCGCAGGAGATTGCCCACAGTTAATTACAGTAACTTATAGTTAAATCAAGAAATACACTAACTTGCGAATCAATTTCGTTTCCACGAAAGACTCAACTGAGTCTCTCGTTGATGATGTTCGACAATTGAATGTTCTGCACACAGGCCGCCTCATGTTTCAGTTGGCAAGATATTCGAAATATCACAGTATATTTTCACAAAGGAAACTACTTACAAGGTTGCTGAAAACTGAGGACCTATCGTCTGACCTTATTGATCAAGTCTGTAGAAATAAAATTCTCTGGTGGAACAAAGTCAAAACCGCTAATTATCACAGTGGTGTTTGAAGAGTACTGCCTGTTTGTTTTTGTTTTGCCAGATAATTAATGAGGTTCTGGAATCCGAATACTTCTGTGTCAGGTGATGATCACATTTTAGAAACCTAATTAACAAGAGCACTCGTAGTGTCAGTTCGACCTCCGTAATATTTGTCATGAAAACCTAGATACGGTAACGGCGACCGTAAAAGTAACAGTGAACCACTGTTCATTGTTCGATATTACAGTAATACGTTTGTTTATATCTTGGGTCAATAATTATTACTCTGATGTAAGCAATATTTCTTCTCGCGAATGGCTAGGAATACAGGGCCAGTAACTGGATTTGACAAAATCTGCGTTTGTGAGCAACCGCTGCTTCCTTCCGAGCATCACTTTCTTGATTTGGTTTGTTGGAACGCCTCCAAACGCGGAATGAAAGACACCAAATTGATGCTCATAACATGCTGGACGACAAAAATTGTTCTGAGCGATCGCATCCAGTGAAAATGGACGCACCGCTGTAAAGCCTCATAACACAAATTGTCAAGGAAGGTGCGCGGCCGAATCGGAAAAACAAGCTGACAGAAAAGCCGGTGTCCGAAAGACTGGGAATATAACACTTTCGTCAATATTACTGCATTCGTTCGGTTGACTAATTAAAAAGTTTACGAAGCCAGAAACAACCATTGTCTAATTTTTTAAAAAAATTGGGATTGACACAACATATGTGCTATGAAAACGCAATCGTACGACAGTCAATAATTCGGGTTGGTCGGTTGCCGAGATTGTGGACGCGAGTATCGATTAAGGAAAGAAAAATTTATGATTTAAATCTTTCCCAATAAGATTGCAAGATAGTCCCAGTTGAGAATAGACACACTACTTGGTTTAGGTTTCCTTTGCAACCAAATGAAAAAAGAAACCATTCCAGTCGGGACGATAAAATTTTTAGACATTGTGACACTCAGCATGTAGTTATTCTTCTGTAGGTCATATTTTATCAATTCGTTGTTCGTTAGTGAGTCGTGGCGTTTGCATTTTGTTGTGGATATTTTTTACATGTTCCTTAGGACCATCCTGTCGAGTGCACGTCATCCCACATTGCTCATAAATGTGTTGGATTTGCGATTTGTGCTTAGTTCTCCAAGTTCCATTTTTGAGGGAATTCCGCACCACATTCTTTGCACTGTCGGTGTTTTTCTTCCGATGAACGTGCCGCTGGTGTTAACACAGATTGCTCCAATTTGCAAAGCACTTTCCGCATTCGGAACATGGGTTTCCTTCTTTGTGTCATTCATTCACCCGTTTGTTGTATCTACTGCCCCGCCCGTGTAATCCATAAATTTCGCACCACTTCATACGTTCCTTAAGATGTCGCTTGCCCTTGAACGATATTTTGCACACACTGCAGTAAAAGTCGGAAGTTCCAGCCTGCGTCGCCGTTTGGTGCCTCGTAGCCTCGAACAACAAAGGAAATTATTCGCTGCGTAATAAATACGCGTAAGGTTCTTCCTGGTCCGCTCGTTTGTTCGGATCTTCCGACTGAACAACAAAGGAACATTTGTCCTCCGTTCCCTTTGTTGACTGTACTTTGTTTTCGATTGCTGCTTAAAATTAAGAGAGGTGAATAAATCGATGTCAGTTTCAATAAAGTTGTATCCCTGGCCGATGCTGTCTTTAAAAGCTAGAGTGCAAACAGCATTGGAAAGGGACGTAGGAAAGTTCAATCGAGCCTTTGTTTTGTGAGTGCACTTTCTCAATGCTAAAAACCCGGGTAGCACTTCACATCTATTTCAACCTTCATTGCATTCTAGCGACCACCTAATTACTGCTGAACGACAAACCGTTCGATGGCAATCAGCCATTCCATGGTTTGTGCGACTCACTTTAGGACAACACGCATTTCCACCGGTTCTTTAAATATGACATGAGTTTGCCGTGGCTACATTTCCACCAGCAACAAGGTTCGCTACTTTCAGCTGGACTGAACAAGTAATTCATAGCAAATGACAGTGGTTCAGCATGAATTTCGTTGGGCATGTAAACTGAAGAACTCGGTAGAACCAACGGCGGAATTCATTTAGGTTTTCCGGACCGGATTAGTCTAATGTAGCTGTTGTGTTCACGAGTGTCACTTGTGAATTTCGGTCCCACGTTATCTTTGCACCAGAATGAGGATATATTCCAGAGGAAAGCCATGTTTCAGTGCTCTTTCTCTTCGGCAAACTAATCAATCTGCGCACCTCTGTTCCTCACTCGACATGTCTAAGGCAACGCCGATGCGAGGCGTTGAATCTGAAACTGTGGTGTCGATAAATAATTCGACCGAGAGAGGGTCGCACACAAAAAACGCCAAAACTGGGTGTGGATATCACAACTTGTTTTCTGCAACGGTGGGTATCTAAGTGTAACACCATTTAAATTCAAAGGACTTCAATTTTGGCCACAAAACTGCAGGATACTTCCTCTCCGGCAAACACTGCATTCTGGAAAACAATCCGACAAAATAGTGCCACTTTTGCTTACAAGCTTCGTGTGAAATTCTCTGGGACATATTTGGCATACATTCTCGCTTACAATCCACTCTGAATTGCCTCCTGGGAGAGAAATTATGACGCAAATTATCGTGAAAAGCCGGCGATGAAATCCTACGTTAGGCAAGATAATTCTCCACATATTCACCGCAGTTTTTAGCAAACACAATGAGGAATACTTTTGTTTTGCTTTGCCATACCCTGCGATACGTTTTAATGGGAAGTTTGGATAAGAAATTGCACAAGTCGATGAACAAGGAATACTGAGATAACAATGAAAGACATGCAGGTTCTCTAGACGTGGGCTGTAAGCTCGCTGGTCAGCGATTTTGTTATTGATTGTGACGTGGTTGTCCGAGGCTCTGGTAAAACATCCATTCAACGGGCCACACGTGCACAGCAGACTACCCACAAGATGCATGAAAGGAACGGGTGGTTTTTGCGCACCATCTTCCATGTGGATTGAATTCACCTATTGGAGAATTCTGTAGCAAAATTTCAAACCCTCCTCATGTCGACGTTGGACGACGTCTTACCCAGCAACTAAGTTTCAGAGTTCCGAGATAATTTGGAAAAGTAAGTTAACCAACATGACATTTTAGTCAGTTTCAGGTAGCGTGGCTACTTGTAGGTATAGTTCTCTAGTTTACGTACGGCTGCGAATGTGGACGGACTGGCAACAACTCAAAACTCATTTAACGAAACCCAGTGTCTGATGTAAGCATCAAGCTAAATCTATTTTTGTGAGATCCTTTGGAGCAGATTGTTGAATGGCGCAATCCCGTGGGTTCTTAGGGGGAGAAGGACGCATGCGGCACAATGATTTGTTAGAAAAACATATTCAAAAAATGATTCAACATATCATCGGAAATACAACGATAGTGACTCACGCAAGGAGGCGTACTCCGAAAACGGGCTGCTCAGCTCGCACACAGGAACAGACAAAAATGTCATTTCGAATGAATGTATGATCTTGAAGCTTTCGGTCGGATGTGTTATGCTGGAAATCAATGCAAACTGAATTTTGAAATGGCTGCAGTTCTTTAAGATTTGTCTTCCCACAAACAGCTCCTGGGGTTGGGGTTGGCGGTGGAAGAGATTATCGGCTTTGATGTCCCAATTACATAAAATGTACGAGGGAATTCCTTGAGCCTATTGTGTGCAACAGTTACACTACGTGTTTTATGGTGAAGTCCTCCAAAGAAAGGAAAAGAGCGAAACTCACAATCATTGTTGGCCACCGCGATATTTGGTGTATAAAACAGAGTTAAAAGTAGCTCGATGGTGCTCATTTTCTCGTCGGTCAATTGAGACCAGCCACGGTTGCCCTTTTTATAGGTTAGTTTGCGACGGTCATATCGTAATGGAGCATGTAATCTGAGTGTATTGATCACGGATTTTCATATAATGTGCTCCGTGTGGGGGGATGAAGAACACGGTGTTCATTTTTGTCTAATATGTCTAATATGTCTCCCGATTAGCTGGTAAGTGAAACAATTAGGGAGCTGTCATTTTGCCTCAGACACCAAATAAAACTTTTGAGAAAAGCCAGTCCTAAACAACAAATTGATAATGGTTCGTAAGGTATATGTTCGATGCCCGTATCATTCCTCACAAAAAGCCCACTAGAATGATAGGGTGAAGCGAAAATCGACTGCTTCATGTCCATCGACGGAGCCATGAGCCGGACCTCATTGTCGTTTGGGTCATCGAGTTGACTGCCAAATGTCTATCGACGGGTCACATGTGCACCTTGAACTTTCTGATAATCTATAAAAATCCGGGAGTACACTGAAGGAATGAGGAAACCGAATTGATCAGCCCAGCTCCAGTTATCCACTGACAAGAATGGGTGGGTGACACCCAGTACCTGGAGTGAGAACCACTGCGTTGAGCAATAATGTAATTTGTGTGGAGACTGACATGACCATTCGGATTAGATCAGGAGAAGGACCGGACTCGGACAGCAGCAAAAGTTTGAAATACACCAGCAGTTCGACAGGTTGGCCTTTGTCCTCATGAAAAATGACAGTTCAAAATTTGGAATGATTTACGTACGGGATGCAGGTGGACGAAAGTGACCGATTCTCCACGGCAGTCACTTGAGCCAAACCAGGGCTCAGAATAACGTAGAATTCTCTATTATGTGGCTAAGCAAGGAAACCTCGGAAGTTTAGGACTGCATATGTTCTCTCAAGCGCCATCGAGCTTTTAGTCCAGGTGGCCTCCCATCAAAACTGTTAAAAGACTTAGTGAAATCCCCTGTCAGCGCTTTTCCGATCTGTTTTCTTGGATTTCGGAAACGGAGTCTGTCCCAGATAACTGGGAAGAATCAGTGATAGTGCCCGTTTTCAAAAAAGTGGCGCATAGTGAGTGTGGTAACCACAATCGTATCAGCTTGACCCCGGTCGTAGCGAGATTGTTGGAGTTAATTGTGCTTCGTCGCTTTAGGGGCCTCGTAATATGCTGATTCGAGAGCAGCAAGCAGGATTCCGGTGTGGTAGGGGTTGCGTTGACCAAATCTTCACACATCCTCAGGTGCCAGAATAACGCCATACGTATAGGCGACCCACAATTCTAGTATTTCTGGATTTGCGAGGCGCATTTGAATCGGTTGATCGGTCTGTTCTTCTGGAAACACTTGCATACCAGGGAATGCCCCGGAAATTTGTAAACATAATNTATCGTAATGGAGCGTGTAATCTGAGTTTATTGATCACGTTTTTTCATATCATGTGGTCCGTGTGTGGGGGGGGGATGAAGTACTCGATGCCGGTTTTTGTTTAATATGGTCCTCTCCCAATTAGCTGGTAGGTGAAACAATTGGGTAGATGTCATTTTCCCTCAGACACCAAAGAAAACTTTTAAGAAAAGGCAATCCCAAACAACAAATTGATAATGGTTTGAAGGGAATATGTTTGATGCCCGTATCATTTCTCACAGAAAGCTCATTTGAATGATAGGGTGAAGCGAAAATCCACTTCTTCATGTCCATCGACGGAGTCATGAGCCGGACCTCATTTTCGCTTGGGTCATCGAGTTGACTATCAAATGTCTACCGACGGGTCACATGTGCACCTTGCGCTTTCTGATAATCCATAAAAATCCGGGAGTACACTGAGCAAATGAGGAAACCGAATTGATCAGCCCAGCTACAATTTTCCACTGATATTATTGGGTGGGTGACACCCAATACCTGAAGTGAGAACCACTGCGTGGCGCAATGATGTAATTTGTGTTTACTGAAATGGATACTCGACTTAGATCAAGAGAAGGACTGGACTCGGACAGCCGGAAAAGTTTGAAATACACCAGCAGTTCGACAGGCTGGGATTTGTCCCCATGAAAAATGACAGTTTAGAATTTGAAACGATTTACGTACGGGATGCAGGTGGACGAAAGTGACGGATTCTCCACGGTAGTCACTTGAGCAAAAGCCGGGCTCAGAATAACGTAGAATTCTTTATTATGTGGCTAAGGAAGCTAACCTCGGAGGTTTACCACTGCATATGTTCTCTCAAGCGCCACCGAGCTCCTGGTCCAGATGGTCTTCCACCAAAAATGTTCAAAGACTGGCTGAAATCCCCTGTCAGCGCTTGTCCGATCTGTTTGCTTGCAATTTGGAAACGGAGTCTGTCCCAGATAACTGGGCAGAATCAGTGATAGTGCCCGTTTTCAAAAAAGGGGCGCATAGTGAATGTGGTCACCACAGGGGTATCAGCTTGACCCCGGTGGTAGCGAGATTGTTGGTGTTACTTGTGCTTCGTTATATGATCGTGATATGCTGATTCGAGAGCGGCAAGCAAGATTCAGGGCTGGTAGGGGTTGCGTTGACCAAATCTTCACAGTTTCTCAGGTGCCAGAATAACGTCATACGCCTAAGCGACCCACAATTCTAATATTCCTGGATTTCCGAAGCGCATTTGAATCGGTTGATCTGTCTGTTCTTCTGGAGACACTCGCCCACCAAGTAATTCCCGGGAATTTGTAAACATAATACGTTCCTTGAATTCTCAGACATCCGGACGTGTGAGAGACTACGAAAAGCTCTCCAAAAGCTTCCGTACACAAAGCGAAGTCCGTCAGGGATGCCCACACTCCCAATTCCGTTTTAACATCGTGAGTGACGAAATAATGAGACCAACGCTGGAGGATGTCCAAAATCCTGGTGTTCGCATAGGCTGTGAAGAAAACCTTGCCGCACTGGTATATGCAGACAATATCGTAATCATGTCCGAAGAAGAGGAAAAGGCGCAGTTGTTTCNTCGACGGAGTCATGAGCCGGACCTCATTTTCGCTTGGGTCATCGAGTTGACTTTCAAATGTCTATCGACGGGTCACATGTGCACCTTGCGCTTTCTGATAATCTATAAAAATCCGGGAGTACACTGAGCAGATGATCAAACCGAATTGAGCAGCCTAGCCACAATTTTCCACTGACATTATTGGGTGGGTGACACCCAATACCTGAAGTGAGAACCAGTGCGTGGCGCAATAATGTAATTTGTGTTTACTGAAATGGATACTCGACTTAGATCAAGAGAAGGACTGGACTCGGACAGCCGGAAAAGTTTGAAATACACCAGCAGTTCGACAGGCTGGGAGTTGTCCCCATGAAAAATGACAGTTAAGAATGTGAAATGATTTACGTACGGGATGAAGGTCGACGAAAGTGACGGATTCTCCACGATAGTCACTTGAGCAAAAGCCGGGCTCAGAATAACGCAGACTTTTTTATTATGTGGCTAAGGAAGCAAACCTCGGAGGTTTACCACTGCATATGTTCTCTCAAGCGCCACCGAGCTCCTAGTCCAGATGGCCTTCCACCAAAAATGTTCAAAGACGGGGTGAAATCCCCTGTC
>NW_008752316.1:96287-97248 GCF_000715545.1 Opisthorchis viverrini
AAGGCAGCAAATAAAGAGATCAGAATGTAGGTGTGAAGCGTGTACAGCTGTAACTGCGTTTCAGTGCCCAAGTGCCATGCCACTCAAGGGAAACACGAGGGTATGTCTACCGCCAGGTTGCCCAAACCTAGACAGGGGACATCGCGAAGCGAATGTCTGGCTCCAACCACGGACCTTTCCGGTCAATAAATTCGCGCGCTAACCAACAGACCATCGCGAGTTCACGCACAAACTTGTTTCGAGCACCAAGTGGCTGCTGACATCGATTTCTTCACCGCTTTCCATTTTAGCACCAAAGAGAACGCAAGCAAAACTTCTTGTGTTGTTCCTTCGGAAGATCCGAACAAACGAGCGGACCAGGGAGAATCTGATAGGTGTTTATTATAAAGCGAATACTTCCGTTTGTTGTCCGAAGCTACGAGGCACCAAACGGCGACGCACGCTGAAACCTCCGAATTTTACTGCTGTGTCTGTGAAGTGTCGTTGAAGTGCAAGCGATGTCTTAAGCACCATATGGGTAGGTTCGAAATTACTTGATTACACGGGCGAGGCAAAACATCTAACAAACGGGTGAAAGAGTCACAGGAAAGTGGAGACCCACGTTCCGAATGAAGAAAGTGCTTTGCAAATTGGAGCAGTCTGTGTTAGCAGTAGCGATGCGTTCACCAGAATGGAACTCATCCACAGTGCAAGGAATTTGGGGTCGTATTCTGCCGAAAATGGAAGTTGGATCGCCATATGAGAACAAAGCACGAAATGCCAGTTCAATAGATTTGTGGGGAATGTGGGCAGATAAGCCCTCGACGGGATGCGCTTAAGGAACTTGTGAAAACTATCCACAACACGGATGCAAATGTCACCAAGGCTAACCAATTCCGGCTTGATAAAATGTGGCCTACGGAAGAATAAATCCACACTGAGCATCACAATGTGTAAACATTATTTCGTCCCGACTGGTGTG
>NW_008752316.1:98826-103616 GCF_000715545.1 Opisthorchis viverrini
TATATATATATATATATATATACATCTCTGGGGGAACAGCTGAACAAAACGGTTTTACGTTTACGAGATGCTCTGACTGGCGTGTGTCGACTACGATTTCTCCGCTATAATCGCAAGAGAATAGACTAGCGGCTCCCGTGGCTTTAGACGCCAGATTATTCCCTAACTGGTTTGTGCGTTTCACACACGCATAGTACTACTCCGAGAACATTTGCAGTAGTTTATCAGAACACACTGACTGGACTGTCTACCAATTGGTGAATCCCTCGATGAATACGTTGAGGTTCAAACATAGTCTTGAACAATTACTTTGGTAGATTGCCCTTTTACAACTAGTTCACTGAGCGCTCACACACGGTTGTCAAACGGGGATTGGGAAACTCACACGACGACCGGAAAATCCACATCATATTGGTAGCCCATTTAAAGTGTTGTGTCGGAAATCCGTGACCAGAAATTCGCTGGACTGCAACAAACAGTATTTTGGTTGTCATCCGTTTCTGCCAAACTGCCGAGAAGAACGTGCTTTCGCAGCCCTCCTGATCAGCATACTTTTGAATTAAGTAATCTTGGGGACTATGCACGAATTTTTGTACGTGTTTGGTTGATTGTTTTCGCATGAATCAGGGTGACCACACAACTCTTTTTCCGCTAGACAAGCAGTCGAGTAAAATGCTCCACTATCAATGGCTCCAAAGTTTTTATCCGTGCCCCGCATGGCGGCCCGTTTTTTAAAGCATCTACTATGAACTACGTCAGAGAACAAAGCGGTCAGCTGTCACATCTAACTACTAAACTGGCCGGAAATTGTGGACAAAGTTATCGCATAATACTTGAATGCTGAAAAATAATACATAGGGGCATTTGCCACCCTGAATAACCTGGTATAACTTCCATCCTCTCATACACATCCAACTCCATCCCGCGTGGTTGTAATCTCAGAAGCACAGGCCATTTAACAGTCGTCGGAATATTCAATCTCCACATTATTTTTCCACCCCAGCAACCAACCAACGTGTTACAGCTTGCTATAAATTCCATGAGTGAATTATGAGTAACCCTACACTTCTGTTATTGGCCTATTTGGACACTGAAATGTATACTATGCTTTTCAAACTGGGATATTTGCACTCAGAGCATAGAACTTATAGGGCAACACCCTACTCAAATGCCTCGAAAATAACGTGATTTGAAAAGGGTTTCGCTAATCCACATATTATTCTTGTAAGCGCTGCACGTTATGAAGCCAAGTCTGTCTTCAAAATGGCAAAGTACTGCTGAAAGAGGCAAGCAAAGTGCTGCTGAAAGAGAGCAATGAAATTCCGAGAAATACACTCATTCGCAAATCGACTTATTTTTCACGAGAGGATCAACTGAATCTCTCGTTTATGATATTCTACGACCCAATGTGCTGCTCAAAGCACGCCTCACGATTCAGTTGGCACGATACCCAAGACACTGCAGTATGTTTTCATGCAAGAAACTAATCAGCAGGTCGCTGAAAACTCTTCGACAGCCCATAACCAGTTTCCCCTTCTTTGGGATTGCACCAATCTGATGAACCACACGTATAGCCAAACCGGTCGTGGGCCGCCGAGGAGTTTTCAGCAAACTTCTGAGTAGTTTTCCTTGAGAAAGCAATGAAATTTCTTTACCAGACTCATCACTATGCTTCAAACAAGATTTGTATATAAACTAACGTGGGCTATTTTGGAAGCCAATTGCAGGGAGTTTCGTGGTGATCCCATAAAATCGCATGATCAGTTTTGTGTTCAAGTGAAGACCTTATAGCAAGGCAACACAGGTGAGTTTGGTCAACGCCATGAATTTGGAAAATATCGCCGTCAACAAACCTTTTTCAACGAACAAGTAATGGTGCACACGTCTGTGTGCTTCACAGACACTCCTTTACTAACACGGAAAGACTCTTGATGACGTCGTATAAGGAGACAAATTAGGATGACCGTGTAATTAGTTGGAAATATTCCACTCAGACTCAACGGACTTCGGGTATTTCGTGAGAGTGCCCCACTAATGTCAGCTGAAAACTTAAACCTGCAATAAAATGAACTCCTTCAGAGGTTCTTCATGCGTTCACCTAACTCCTGGATTATGATCCTACCACACTCAACATTTGAAATTGCTTTAGCATTTAAAATCTACTCCTTTCAAACCGTCGACAGACTCAGCATATACTCCCACTCTTGCCACAGATCTAATACAGATCCAGCACACTGCCGACCTGATACAGAAAGCAGCCAGTTGATGCTCGAAACAAGTATGTGTGCGATTTCTGGATGGTCTAACCGGAAAGGTCCGTGGTTCGAACCATAACCCCGATTCTCGATTTCCCTGTCTAGACTTGGGCAACCTGGCAGTAGACCAGCCCTTGTGTTTCCTTTGGGTGGCATGGCACTCGGGCACTTAAAGGCAGTTACAGCTGCGCACGCGATACACGTACATTCTGATCTCTTTATTTGCTGCCTTCTACGTCCCAACAAGCTGCGTTGAGACGCATAGAGTCAGTGTTCGTTTTGAAGATACAATTCACAGGTTAGTTTCAATCGGTTATAGAAATTTTCACCAGTTCAAATTCAAACGGATGTACGTGAATTTTGAGCCTCGCACCCTTTATTTGATAACTTCTAGGGTTTGGGTCGCTGGGCCAAATAAAGCGAAATGGAAGAACCTCCGGCATTCCCATATAGTGCTGAGTCGGCAGACGCACCGTTAAAACCTTCGTGAGATGGTTGCTGTTGCCAGTAGTGAAGAGATGAAGTTGTAACATAAGATAGAACTGTCTTCCACAGTTGCACGGAATCATAAAGAGCAGGCTCATTGTAACGTAGGCTCAGGGGCCCGTTGGGTCGACCTGATCATCCATGCTACGCTAGTTTGTGCCTGATTGTCGTCCAAATAACTACGCTGGCAAATTAGCCAATATCGACCGGCTCTACCCCTCTCCGCTCAGGTTCGTTGGTCATTTTGAGCCCTAAACCTTTCGTTTTCATTTTCGTAAGTGACGTTGATAACTTAGCTTAGTTTGGTGTTATTTATAATTCATTTGGTCAGGGCATCAAAGTGATCACGAGATCAACCCACATTTTATCCGAAAGCATATTTTGAAACCCGCTTGGCGGTTGTTTTAATGTGTCACTTGATTTGCCCACATTTGAGTATAGCTGAAACTCTGGGCTTCCGACCATTTTAAAGGCAACACGCATGTTCGTGTCCAGATGTCGCGAACGTTCAGTGACAGGTAAGCAGACCCTTCTTAGAGTTCCGTGGAATTTAGGCAGTGGGACCTGGGAATGACTGCATTGGCGGCCGTTGGTTTAGGGATTTTAAATTCGAACATACATCTACCCAAAAACCAGCATTCAGTTACATTTGCTTTGAAAATTGACAATTGACATGTGGCTATCTCGGTATTCATTGTCGTGTTATCATTATCACGCTTCGTTGTTTTGCGAATGTTACAACCGTTGAATCGACTTCTGATCTATATCTGATGACATGTCACACGTTGTTTTGGAATGGATTTATGCGAACATATATATAGCTTACACATCCTAATGGCAATTTCTTTGGAATGCAGTGCTCAGGGCAGTGCAGCCGTACTGCTGTTTTGACAGTAAACCTCATGTCTCCTATAGTTTTTTTTCATTTTGGACATTTTGTGTCGAACGAGTGGTTCCCGTGTGGACAAAACATTCCGAATAATAATTCTTTACCGTCCCTGACTGAGTCGCATCCAGCTGGGAGGTCAATCACTATCAACAGGTAGTGGACATCACTTCACTCATGTAGCCGGTTCTCACCGTATTGGATTGATGAGTGGCGTGTTAGTCCACCTCGCTCTGAAAATGCGTAAAACGTACACTGCTCGTAATCCTAAATATGGACGAGGCAACGGCGCACTTCTTCTCGAATTCTCGACAACTCAAATACCCAGTTTAAAAATTCGAAGTCTCTCTAGATCGCTGGGATTTTCGTGTGCGTTTAAACGAAAACTTACCCATATGCCAAATGTTTGAAATTCATTAGACACCAGTTGAAAAAATCTAGTGAAACTGTTATTCTTTTCTTCACTGGCGTTCTTTTACAAAGCAGTTGAACACAGGACGCCGTCAGCTCACAGAACGGATGATGATTGCCCCCAACGCTGATCAGCCGGACGGCCCGTGTACAAAAATACATCCGGACGGACCTCACAGGTGTTTGGTGTGCGGCAAATCCTTTCGCCGCCTGTCGGCAGCTAAGAGACACCAGGAGGTGCGAGCTGAGGCTCTCGAAATTCAGTGTAGCTGGTGCGAAAAGTTGTTCCCGAGTGAGCGTTGCTTGCAGCATCACAGGAGGCGACTCCATTTTTTGGGAGACGAAAAGTTTTCCGGAGCATCCAGTAAACCCCTGCAAGAATCAGAGCTAAGAGGCAATCCATGTCCCAAATGCGGAAAGTGCTTTGCGACTTGGAGGATCTGAAATTGTCACATGGTGCGAAAGCACGTCATCAATGCGAGGAGTGTAGGGCGTTTTTCCGTCGGAAATCAGATTTCGATCGTCATTTAAGAACCGTGCATGGAACGCAAAGCCGTCACATGTGTGTGCAATGCGGGCGAGCCTGCTCTCGATTAGATATTCTCAGGAGACATGATGCAAGGAAGTACACCACTCACCCGGATGACAAAAGACTTTATGATGAGGAACTGACGGATAGATTATTACACACACAAAATGTAGCGTGCTTTTGGACGTCCTGTTTAAATCTCATCAAATTTTTTTCGTCCTGA
>NW_008752316.1:105175-106239 GCF_000715545.1 Opisthorchis viverrini
ATATATATATATATATATATGTATATATCCGCATAAATCCACTCCAAAATATAATGTGGAACATGTCATCAGAAGTGGATCACCGATTGTAAAATTCGCAAAACCACGAAGCGTGATAATGAAAACATGACCGTGAGAACCGAGGTAGCCAAAAGATGATATAACGAAGGCCCATATACCAAGATACCCGAGGCCTCCGACAAGGAAATTTCAAAGCAGAAAAAAGTTAATTTTATGCGCCTTTCACTAAGTCTGGCGATGGATTTTCATGGGCGCTTTCGGATGAAAAAGCGATGAACCAATAGTTGAAAAGCAAATCGACACCTTCGCTCAGGACTTAGTACAGTGCCTGCAGCGAATTCAAATTTGCGGTTCATGCTTTCTAAATCATCGGAAGTAAAACAAATTTAGTAAACAGAAGAAAGAACAAAATTGACTTACACAAGGGAGCGTACTCGGGGAGCAGGTTGTCCAAGTTCACAACTGAAAAAGTATGAAGTAAGTAAGCATATCAAATACAGCTGTGTTCCTGTGTAAAAGTCGTTCTTCATTGAGTTCGTAAACCGCTAACGGCCTCGCGTGAACTCATCAAACGATCACACTGATATTCCGGTTAATTTCACGTTGTCAATTTTCAACGCAAATGTAACTTTATGGTGAGTCTTAGGTAGATGGATATTCGGCGTTTAAAATCCCTAAAAGAACAGCCACCAACGCAGTCATGCTCAGGTACACCTTCCTGAATTTCACGAAAAACTCGGAAGGGTCTGATCGCCTGTCACTGAACGTTTGCGCCATCTAGACAGGAGCATGCGAGTTGCCTTTGAAGTGGTAGAAAGCTGAGAATTCCTGCTGTACTCAGATGTGAGCAAATGAAGCGACACATTGAAACAATCGTCATGCGGGGTTGGAAAGACGTTTTAGGATAAAACGTGGATTGAGCTCGCCATCCGTTTTGGGTCCAGGTCAAATAAACCATAAATAGCATGAAGCTAAGCTAAGTTTTTGAGGTCACTTACAAAAATGTAATCAGGCATTACTAAGCACTCAAAGAGCTTCTTGAT
>NW_008752316.1:106249-111654 GCF_000715545.1 Opisthorchis viverrini
TGGCCCACTGGAATGCAGTCAAAATCATCTGATTATATGACTGGCCCAGGTAGACCACTGAATCTGTGCTCCTGTTCTCCACGATTCCTCCTTCACCCCGAATTAATTGGTAGGACAAATAAATTACGCAGTCTGGAATATGCACGCATATTTCGGGGCAAGGCACAAACTTCTGGCGACTAATTAACTGTGCTACCTGGACGGCAAATTTGATAGCTGTATCACTTCTCATGGCAAGCTGGTTAGGACCACGATATGGACAAAATCGCAAAATATATTTTGTTAGGCGAACCAGGCCACAACACATTTTCCTGTGGATCTCAACTGCCATTAAGTACGACAATGATAGACAACAACATGAACTGTGCAATGATGATGCGAGGGCCATTTGTGTTCATGATCTCCTTTCCCAGATATGCATAACTATCCTGTTGATAAGATGGTGTTACGATTCAGTACGTTTTATTTGTTCAAGGACTTACGAGGAGTGGCCACCTAATTGTGGCGCCTGCTTTTTCTGCTCACAAAGACAATAGTTCAACCAACGGCACTATTGGTGGCTGGGCATATCGGAGAAGTCAGACCATGCCTTGGGCCAGATGTAGCGTATGCTGACCATCATAAAGAACAACAAACTTGCTAGCTATGACGAATTTCTTGGGATCGACGGGAGGGTTGCCGCAACCATAGAAGAATTTTTCATATCCAGGCCGCGAATGGCCCCTCCAATGTGAGGTTGCGCCGACGTTTTGGGCGTGCTTATTGTCCAAGTCGTTTTGAGATTTTTTCCAAATCCATCGCGTAAGAAAACACGCAAAGAAACCATGCTTTCCGCATAATTTCACACCTTTTATAGAGACAATGCTCCAAGCCACCGGCAGCTGCTGATCTACCAATTCCGCGACCACAGTGGACTGTGAGATTGTTTATACAAGGGCCAATAAAACTGCGGCCCGCAAGGAGATTTCAAGGAGCCGAATAATTAGCACCAAATAAAGAAGCATCATTTTTGAGTTTTCCTTTTTTTAAACCACGGCTTCAGAGAAATTTTGGGTGTGTCTAGGACGCGGCATTACTGGGTCGTTTTTGATGAGTTGGGCACACCAATCACATCGTTCAAGTTTGAACACGTTCGTCCGTTCAGACGTGAAAATTCAGATGCGTCGAACGTGCGTTGGTTACACGCTCGCCTCGCAAGAATGAAAGATGTCTGGGGTTCAAATCACGGCACGGCCATCGGATATGCACTTTTGATTAGCTCTAACAAGAACGAAACTCGAGTCCAGTTCTCCTCCCCAAGGAAAAATTACGCCAGAACAGGAGATCGTCCAAACGAGAGGGTTGTGACTATGAACAAAATTTCTATCCCGTAAAACCCCAAATCAGCTTACCTGTTGTGTTCAATAGTCATGCTGTTTGGAGTGTAACGCCAGCAACCTCCTTGCTGGGAAACTTGCCGTCCTAACGGAGACTAATAGTGAATGTTGATGCCATCAACTGACTGAATCTAGAGGTGTTTGATATTCATGCTAGTTTGGAGTGTAACCCAAGAATTGATTTTTAGAGAATGGTTTCAAGCGTTTCCACTAGAATCCAATTCACCCAGGACGTATGAAAGATGTTTCAGCTCACGTATACACCCGAAGCACACTTGCTGTGCAAGAGGAAACTATAGAGAGACGCGTCATATCTAGTACTTGCCTGAAACGAGCACTACATATGTATACTTTCAGCGAAGGCGTTTTAACAACTGTCGTCCACGCGTTCGTATCTGGATTAAAACACTCAACATTGGACAAAAACTCTCTGCACTCGCTGACGCCACCAACTGAGACAATTTGGCGTTTTAATGTCGTCCACGCGTTCGTATCTGGATTAAAACACTCAACAGTGGACAAAAACTTTCTGCCCTCGCTGACGCCACCAACTGAGACAATTTGATTCTGCAATGCAGCAAGTTCGGGAGCTGACATTGCCACTATAAGGCACCATGTTAGTGGTTGGATAATCGACTACTTGACGGGAAGTGCAGTGACAAGTGTATCAGTTTTTTTCCAGGAAGAAACCATCTTTGCAGACTGATAAAAAATGCATAAATGCTGCGAAAAGACTCCCTGGTAAAGTGACCTTAGATCCGACCGAAACCGGCGGTGGTAACAAGTCGCGCGTGGAGTACAGGAAGAAAGAGTATCACATCACTGTCGAAGGACATATCTATCCCGAAATGCAATTTAAATTCATCCATTGTTGGTGCCGCTACCATTGCTCTGGCCAACTCAAGACAATATAATGTGTGCTCAAATGACGACTTGAAAGGAAGCCTTGGTGCTGAATGACGGAACTCTGGATGAAAAACACCAACGCGCTTCAGAGAATTACGCAATTCTACTGCAATTACACACGGAATAAATGCCGTTATACATTTGTGCCAAGTCGTTGATTGGATCAATATGCATCATGTAAATCGTTGCAGATGACCCATGAGCGCACACTGTGAGGAATACTTCGTTTGACGAATTATGATAGCAAAGAATGGTGAAGCTGTTATGCTGTTTGAAGTTCGTGTTACAACACAGCAAACGACTCCACTTACGTACACTTTGATTTCCTAAGCGGTAACATATCACCGGACATTCGATGACCACACTTGTATGGAGAGTCTCAAAATAAACGATCTATAATGAACACATTCCAAACGTTGTGAGAGTAACATGGAATGGGGATATTTAAGAAAAGTAGACTGTGATACACTTATTAAAATTGGTAATAATGACTCACACAGTTGGGGCAGTCTCCGAGTTTCCCACACTCGGATGCAGCCGACTGTTTCCTTACAGAATGAAGTGGCTTATGCAGCGGGGGGCTTGCTAGCGACAATCATTCGCGAGTAAGCATACAGTTATTCTTCAAAGCTTTAGAAGGCCAGCATATTTAAGAAAAGTAGACTGTGATACACTTTTATTAAAATTGGTAATAATGACTCACACAGTTGGGGCGTACCCCAGTAACACGCGACTCAACTCGCATACTGGAACGGAAAAAAGGTCATCCAGAACGTGTTCAAACTGCGGAAGATCTGGTCTGATGCGCGTGGCAGCACCGCAATCCAAATGCACTTTAGATCGACTGCGAAACCTTGAGAGTTCGTCGCCTACGCACAATCCCCGGGGGGTCATGTATTTCTTTCTCGGGATGCCTTGCATCACTTGTGGAGGTGTAGAACAGATTATTTACCTCGATGTCCTGACAATATGTCACTTCGAAAGGAACGGTCACGTGTGAATTCATTATGCCTGTCGCGTCTGAGACAAACCCATTTCTTAATTGGTACCATCCAATTGACTGCACATGGCGGTGTCCTTCTCCTTTGTCCACATGAAAGTAGAGTTTCCTCTGGAAGGAAATGATTCCATGTTCTACTAGGAGGTTTGCTAGTGGCGGTATTTTTCTTCAAATTTATGGTGTTCACGGACGCTGAGAATGGTGAAAGAGATCCGGAGTATTGTTGTTCAGGGGATGGTAACAATAGTGGCAAACGATTAACTGAATGGTACTTAGTTGCGACCCAGATTTGCTTTCTCAAATCGGCACTAGCAAAACTTGACTTTGATAATTAACACGGGAAGTAATTATGATGGATGCCGATGCGTGGAAGTCAGCAATACATTTTCTGTGCGCACTACACAACTCAACGCGGTTCGCTGTAATCCCAGGCCGAACCTAGTTGCCATGTTTACACTGTGTGATTTTGTGGGAAAGCGAACTTAACTCACCATGATTTTCGACTTCCACAAAATTTGCTGTACACAGCAGCACCCAAAGTAGTTCTGCAGTGTTCATTTTTATCTTGTGTTTACTGCGACCTGTCCCTGTTGTATCTATATAGGTTTATTCACGATGGTCATGTCAATTTGAGTTTATTGATCGCACAAAATTTCTGTACACAGCAGCACCCAAAGTAGTTCTGCAGTGTTCATTTTTATCTTGTGTTTACTGCGACGTGTCCCTGTTGTATCTATATAGGTTTATTCACGATGGTCATGTCAATTTGAGTTTATTGATCGCGTATTTTGATATCATTGGTCCGTTGGAAGAGAGTCAAAATTAGCCGATTATATGATTGGTCGAAGTAGATCACTGAATTTGTGCTCCTGTTCTCCATGAGTCCCCTCTCCACCCCCACGAATTAATTGGTACGACATATAAATTAGGCAGTCTGTTATTTGTATGCATATTTTGAGGCAAGGCACAGACTTTAGGAGACTACTTGACTGTGCTACCTGGACGGCAAATTTGACCGCTGTATCACTTCTCATGGCAAGCTGGTTAGGACCACAATATGGGCAGGACTACTAGAATCCACTGCTTCAAGTATGTCGATGGAGTCAAGATGTCTTTCTACGAAGATCTCAGAATTGCCTGACAGTAGCAGGTTTGTCTCAAATTGGTCACCGACTGTGTGAGGTGAGACCAAGGTCGTGGAGTCCCATAGCAATGCCTGCAAAGGGGATCCATTTTTTGTGGGGACTGGTATGAATAGGCCGCTTGGGTCAAACAAAATGCTAGTGCTGAACGCCTGAAAACATTCAAGAGTTTCACACTACATCACAAAATCAACAGGTTACACCTAGTCCTTTCCTCTTCAGTAGTATCACCGTCACAGTGTTACTCTAGGATACCAGTGGATAAGTTGTTGTTGATTATTCGTGGATTTAAGGTGTACCGGGAAAGGTCAAAACGATTCAACAATGCGCCACGTAATGCACAACTAGAACCAGCCTCTGTTCCCTGTGTCGCGGAGCGTTCGCTTTCATGATGAACATGCCAACACTTTGTTTGCACATACATCGCTTTCACTCTTGGTGAACACGCTTTCGATGTAAGGACCCCAAGATTGCAAGACACTTGTAAGACTCTCGACAAGGCCTACCACGTTCTTGGAACACGCGAGCCTTTTGACTAGAGGTTTTGCGTGAAGAAGCGATTTCACCTGCGTGACATTATCTGCAGTCATGTCAACCTGATAAACAGGTCGGGGTACCTGAGTGAATTTCCTGACTTGGCAGGACTCCTGACAAGAAGCAGAAAGATGCACCACAGTCTGGACATCTGCGACACATTTCGTCTTGGAGGTCCGGCTTCGAATTAAACCGAATTGTGACCGTCAAATCCGTCTTCATCCAGATTCCACTGAATCTCTTGTATTTCCTTACCTTCGGCCGAATCTTTCTGAGCCCCTACCACTTATTCTGTGTTTCTTCCATCCTTTGGTGGCTGTATGAGCTCCATGAATTTTTTGGTTCTTTGCTGAGTACGGTTATAGATCAGTTTTGAGCTGACTCCCGGTCGTGCGCTGTCATCAGACACAAATTCGTTGATAGAAGGAGCTTAGATCTGAAGTACCT
>NW_008752316.1:111993-117012 GCF_000715545.1 Opisthorchis viverrini
GACTGTGAGGGGCATTTCGGTCATTCTTTCAAACAAAGTTCTTGGGCATATCAGTTGAAACTGATACCACCGTGGACCACAGTCACTAAATGCCTTCTTATTACCGTAAACGCCTATCTGAATAGCCACTTTGATCGTCTGCTGCGCTTGGCCAAACCAGAAAAAGTCAACGGACGTATTGATCACTGTCGCGTACAAACCGTCAAAATCGATGCTGAGAATGCAACTCATCTATCAAGGGCGAGTGAATAATATCCAACCCAAACTGTCTGAAAGAAAATAGGTAATTTCATTGGTAGTTATATAGTCCCGTTACCCCCGGAGCTGCTTCTACCGAGAATAAGGACGCGAGTTTCGGTTGTGAATAGGTAAACGTATTTCATGATCTCACATAAAATCCGGCAGGATAGCTCGGAGATCTGAATGGAAACATGACCTGGTTAAGGCTTCCCTTTGCAACCAAAAGAAAAAGAAACCATTCCAGTACGGGCGAAAAAATCTACCCATTGTGATACTCAGTGTGTGTTTGTACTTCGAGGTGCAATCGTGTGGGCTAGCACTTATGTCAATGCAGTAATGCACGGAATCTGCGACAAGCGAATTCCGGCGCCGTGTGCCTCGAAATCCCTGCGCGACTCCACGGAAAGCTAGGAGAGTTCGTTGCGGTGATTACAATGGGTACTCATTAACCAAGCATCCGTCATAGCCTAGGGGGTTTTGCGGTTGTACACATGCTTTTATTTACTACCTTGTAGCATTAGGCTTTAAGTTTCATCGCGGTCCAAAAATAATGAGCGATTAAACTCGGCTGAGCATATTGGGACCGAGGCCTATCATTTCGTTGTGCGTGGAATAGGGCCCAAATAAACCGCATTGCCTCGCAGTCCGCTTTGTAGCGGCAAATGGGGAATAAAGTCCACAAAGACGCGGCTATTTATCTGTAAATGAATACTTATGAATTGCTGTCCTCTCACGAGTGTTTTGTGTGCAAAACACTGATGAGCTTGTCCATGGCTCGTGGGCTGCACATTGCGAAGCGGAATTGCAGTGGCTAACCTCGGATTATAGTTCAGGCGGTGGATGAGATATGAAGCTGCCCAAGAAGGTTGTCAGGAACGAAACAGAGGAAGCCTCTCAAGGCAGTGCATAGTCTTGGATTACGTGCGGGCATTAGGATGTACTTTGTGGGGATTTCCTCCTGTAAGTAAAATCAAACCGAATTTTTATGCAAATGAACGCATTTTTTCTCAAAAACAGTCCAATTTTGGTTCAGGTAGAACGCTAGATTCACGGGAACTCGGTGGCTGCGCCTAACCGAAGAGCCGGTCGTGGGCTGTCGAAGATGCATCTGTTTGAGATGCCGAAAAAGAATCCCCCATGTCGCAAAGCACTTTCCGCATTTGACACATGGATTTCCCCGTCGCTCTGATTCTTGCACTCGTTTACTGCATGTTCTGGAAAGCTTTTCGTTTCCCGAAGGATGAAGTCGCCTCATGTGTTGCCGCAACCAACGTTCATTCCGGAACGACGTTTTCCACAAATTGCACTGAGTGTTGGCATCCTCAGCGTGCACCTCTTGGTGCCTCTTAGCTACTGACAGATAACGGAGGGATTTGCCGCAAACCAAACACCTGTGAGATACCTCCGGGTGTGTTTCTCTACTCGGGTTGTCCGGCTAATCAGCGCTGGAACTGTCATCATCCGTTCTGTTTGCTGACGGGGTCCAGTGTTGAACTGCTGGTTACAAGAACGCCGGTGATGGTAAACTGACAGTTTCACTAGATTTCTTTAACTGGCTTCCAATGACTCTCAAAACAATAGACATGTGGGCAAGGTTTCGTTCAAACGCACACGACATTGCCAGCAGTATGAAGAAAATTGAAAACATTAAACTGGGAATTTGTGTTGACTAAATGCCTAGAAGAACAGCGCTGCCGTTTCACTCTTATTGGGAATTATGAGCAGTGTACGTTTCACGCATCTTCAGAGGGATGTATACACACGCGCCACTCATCAATCTATTACTCTTTGCACATGAGGTAGTTACCTCTCCACCGAATCATCAGTGAAGAGTTTTGGGATGAGACATGCCCGTGACTTGCAAATCATTCTTCCACTTTCGCCACTTAGAAATCGTCCATAAATTGATAGTGTCATCCACTAAGTCAATTGAATAGCTCCGTATTCCCAAAGGCGAAATAAAGCCCTTTCAGTCTGCAGCGATGAACTTGGGTGAATCATTTGAATAACCCGTTTCAATTTCAACTATGGATTCCCCAGATTGTAGCCTGACCAGCCCTTGTCATCACTTGTATAACTGGTGCTCGAAAAATGCCTAGATATTTCCCCGTCCCAGTTTTGGGCATCATTACTGGTATCGAGATACCAAAAACAATAAAAACAACCTACTGAATATATTTCAGTAGCTAAGTGATTCAAGCAGCTAGAATGATCATTAATGTCACCGGTATTGAGATAGTACACGCCATAATAGCAACTACTGAGGCTGTTCCATTAATGGGAAGATTGGCGAAATTGGTGTATTCTTAGTCGAAAATGCTCGTCGGTCTTCTCATTCTTTCAGCACAAACGTTTTGCAACGAGTAGTGCTGTCGTATCTACACAAAGTGCTTCTATGGGCTTGCTGGTGAAAGCATCTTTCGTGGCCTTTTCCGACTGGCTAATATCCACCATTGTCTGACGTTAGAAACCAGTGTTCGCAATAATTTGTCCGCCTCCGTCAAGGTGAGCTCAAGACCGCTGTGATTTGAGGCGAGAACTTCCCGTACGAGAATCGTGCTTATCTGTCCTAACATAGTCATTAGGATGGGAGAGGAAAATGGCGTTATATATAAAAGCTTGTGTAGATCCTGTGGATACAATGACAAACATGTAGGTGTTGATGCTTAAATGACCTAAACAAAAATAAATGACTTGAAAAATAATATTCTTGAACGCAATATTCGAGCCTTTAATTCACTTACAGGAGTAGGGTTGGTCGAAACTGTGCCGTTAATTCTCAGGGCTATGTGACACCGCTTATTTGCACGTTCCGCGATTTACATTGTGTATCCACTCCTCATGTTTATACTCACATATCGGGTCTGAGGCATGGACCCTACTCATCATTTTCCAGTGGAGCATTTTGTCAGTTCGAGAAATTTTCAGTTGACAAGTGAGTACTACATCCAAAATAACACCTGCGCCACAAATTGGACTTTCGATGTTGGGCGCACTTCAAGTGTAAACACCTAACCTCTTCAGCTGGCACACCTAAACTGAAGCGCACCCAGAGCGCTACCAGGCTCGCTCATGAACATGGGTGTGAACTTCTGGTTTCACATTTTTCGATTGGAATGTTACACCCATTTGTTGATGGTGATGATGCGCCCCGCTTGATGGGACCCAGGCAGGGACTGGAACTACTCGTGTATAAATTAAAATATATCTGCGTTTTACTGTCAAAATCGCAGTATGGCTGCACTGCCAAAAGATGATTTAACAATGGCCCATTTACCAAGAAGTCCGAGGCGTGCGACAATGAAATTTCAAAGCAGACAAGAATTGGTTTTATNTCAGTAGCTAAGTGATTCAAGCAGCTAGAATGATCATTAATGTCACCGGTATTGAGATAGCACATGCCATAATAGCAACTGTTGAGGCTGTTCCATTAATGGGAAGATTGGCGAAATTGGTGTATCCATAGTCGAAAATGCTCGTCAGTCTTCTCATTCTTTCAGCACAAACGTTTTGTAACGTATCGTATCTACACAAAGTGCTTCTATGGGCTTGCTGGTGAAAGCATCTTTCGTGGCCTTTTCCGACTGGCTAATATCCACCATTGTCTGACGTTAGAAACCAGTGTTCGCAATAATTGGTCCGCCTCCGTCAAGGTGAGCTCAAGACCGCTGTGATTTGAGGCGAGAACTTCCCGTACGAGAATCGTGCTTATCTGTCCTAACATAGTCATTAGGATGGGAGAGGAAAATGGCGTTATATATAAAAGCTTGTGTAGATCCTGTGAGAAACACGTAGGTGTTGATTCTCAAATGACTTAAAGAAAAATATTCTTGAATACAATATTCGTGCCTTTAATTCAGTCGCAGTATTAGGTTTGGTCGAAATACAGGAGTAGGGTTGGTCGAAACTGTGCCGTTAATTCTCAGGGCTATGTGACACCGCTTATTTGCACGTTCCGCGATTTACATTGTGTATCCACTCCTCATGTTTATACTCACATATCGGGTCTGAGGCATGGACCCTACTCATCATTTTCCAGTGGAGCATTTTGTCAGTTCGAGAAATTTTCAGTTGACAAGTGAGTACTACATCCAAAATAACACCTGCGCCACAAATTGGACTTTCGATGTTGGGCGCACTTCAAGTGTAAACACCTAACCTCTTCAGCTGGCACACCTAAACTGAAGCGCACCCAGAGCGCTACCAAGCTCGCTCATGAACATGGGTGTGAACTTCTGGTTTCACATTTTTCGATTGGAATGTTACACCCATTTGTTGATGGTGATGATGCGCCCCGCTTGATGGGACCCAGGCAGGGACTGGAACTACTCGTGTATAAATTAAAATATATCTGCGTTTTACTGTCAAAATCGCAGTATGGCTGCACTGCCAAAAGATGATTTAACAATGGCCCATTTACCAAGATATTCGAGGCGTCCGACAATGAAATTTCAAAGCAGACAAGAATTAATTTTATGCGCCTTTTAGTAAATCTGGTGATGGATTTTCATGGGGGCTTTCGGATGAAATAGGGATGAACCGATAGTTGAGCAACAACTCGACACCGTCGCTCAGGACTTAGTACAGTGCTTGCAAGGGAGTTAAACTTTGCGGTTCATGCTTTATAAAACATCGGAAATAAACCACGTTTAGTAGACTTTCAGAAGAGCAAAAGTGACTTACACAAGGGAGCGTACTTGGAAAGCAGGTTGCCCAAGTTGACAACTGAAGAAGTATGAAGTAAGTAAGAATATCAAATACAGCTATATTCCTGTGTTA
>NW_008752317.1:0-20913 GCF_000715545.1 Opisthorchis viverrini
CGGGACCTGAGAACTTACGGTATCAAGCGTGGCTGAACGACTATGAAGCTGCTCGGTACTTGTTACCCTTCATCATTACATTATCTCAGTCACCTTTGCAATTATGCTGGTGCTCACGGAAAGCCATCCTTCTTTTGATGCATCACTAACGTACGAGCCCCCCAGGGAATGAATCGATGCTATCTCCAGTGTCTAACAGGAGGGAAGACCCGATTCGAGCGGTTGGCATGAGCAACTGGCCAGGTGAGTTTGGACTATATGGTGCATCTGGCGCGGGCATCTGCTGAGGCAACCCTGACCAGGTTGTAGTCGCAGGAGTAGAGGGATTGTTCAACGGTGGTGGACCTGAAGAACAAATTGGATTACCTCGACGAACAGTTTGCACACATAAAGACGGAGTTACGTAGACATGCCCTAATCGACCGCTGCTACAAATTTTGCATTCCTCGCCACTGAAATAATCTATGTTCTCGTATACGACCACTTGTTTATACTAAACATCGTATTACTCCATTATTCTCGAGTATTTTTCGATGAGCTCGGTGACACATACCACCATACTTACAACGAGATAGACACTACGTGCAAGCCGTGACTGACTGATGCACGTGCAGGCGTATCGCTGAGACGCAAATGGTGCGAAGCTGAGTGTACACAATTCGCGCTAGCCGTGAGAGCTGCGGGGTATTCCGACTGAATTTTGAGGGACTTTTAATGCACTGAATGCGCCGAGGTGACAGGTCCGTGAAGCGCGATTCCCTAGTCAGCCCAGACATAGAGCAGAAAAACTTAGCGGCACAATATACCAACAGCGGCGAATACGTGGTTTATCTATAATGGGAAAATTATTGACATCGATTATCTGGGACTTGGATAATACGAAACGTGCTCGAGACAATACAAACTGAATCCGTTTATTATAGCATATTCTCAACCGCGTGTGCCGTATTCTCCCGGCATTCCGACTTCGCAGATAGTTCCCAGCATTCGTAACGCAAGCATAACAGCGTAAAATGTCGCGAGTGCTAGATGGAATCGAAAATCTCAGCAAACGAAGGGAGAGCTACAACCGGATTTACGTTTCGCTCATTTAACAAAAGCCTGCTTGGGTAACGGTGATACTAATGTGGCGTAAAGTGGATCACTGGTGGTTGGTTCATGGCCAGAACAGCTGTCAAGAGTCAAACCGGTCTCTTCGGCAGCTCCCTGGATGAACATTATACTACAGGCGGTATGTCAAGGATTTGCATTCGATTGCAGCTCCCCTGTAGGACTTACTCGGACAAAATCGGAAATCCGGGTAGATCAGCAAAGCATATGACGCTTTCGAACGTGTCAAAGCGCAAATACGGGATAAGCAACCGACCAGTGTCGAACAGAATTTCACTGTTGCAACGAACGCTGGTGATCGCGGTATCGGGGTGTACTTAAGCAGAGGAACGTATTTACCGAATAGGCCGCTCTTCTCCCGACCGAGCAGAAGTATTCGACGATTGAAAAGTATGTTAGGCGATTTTCCGGGCCATGAATCACTTGGGATCACACCTCCTTGGACGAAGATCTCATGTCGAAACCGATCACAAGCCTATAGAGTGGATCAGGACCTCCAGAGATCCCCGCGGAAAGCTTTAGCGCCGAGCACTCCGGTTGCAAGATTATGACTTCAATATCCGACACGTGCCACACGGATAATTGGCTGTCAAGACCAGAGGCTGAAGAGGAGGCCCCCGTGATCATGATTGGTGCCAATATTATCGTCGTTAATGTAGACAGCGGAAAGTTAGTGCAACTCAAACGGTAAAGCCCTTTGCTACGGAGGGTTGCCGATGCCTCGTAAGATAGGAGCGTTCCAGAGTCACTCTGATTGGTTAGGTCTGAGTGAATCTGGCATAATTTACTGTAACACCGCACTTGCAATGTTGTGCTGCCCGTGAGGTGATGTATTACGTGGTGTCCTGCAAGCAGTGCCAACTGATGAAAGCGGATACGACAGGGGCAACCCATCCCAAGGAACCTGCAGCTGTCTCGGAAAACGCCTTTTTCTGGAACGATGATATCATCGTCCCTTCTTCAGTGACGACTGGCAAAAATAAACTTATCATGATTATGACAGAGCACCTGTCGCAATGAATCGAAACGGCAGCCTTGTAGAACTAACCGGCGATCAGCGTAGTTGTAATGCATCACATCGTGGCCAAACATAGGATGACGAAAATGGTCGTAACCGATCAGAGGCACTGCTTTGAGAGCAAACAGATCAAGATTTGGAGAATATGCACTCATGCGCAAGCTAAATTGCGATGTTTGTTTTAACGAGAGACTCACCTGAAACCCAGTTGAATCTCACGTTTGTGTTTCCAAGCAACTGAATGTGCTGCACCAGGCCGCCCAATGTTCCAGTTGCTACGATATTCCAGATGTCGCGAAACATGTATATTTGCAGTGAGCTACTCCTAAAGTTACTGAAAACTCGTCAACAGCCCACGACCGGTTTCGCCTTACTTGGGGCTAATCAAGTAGGCGCAGTCCCCGAGAAGTAGGCGCGTCCCCGAGTTTCCGTGACTCTTATGTTCTACAGGAAAACAAATTGCACGTAATAAGCGAAAATTCACTCAATTGCAAACTCAAGAGTTGCTCACAGAAGTTGGGAACCGGGCGGATACGGACGTCAGCATATCACCCCAAACGAGCGTTGTGCTCAAGCGATCAAGGAGTTGCAGGCGAACGAAGGAGCGACGGGTGCCAAAGTTGCTGCAAGCTTATCGGGCTTGCATACAGTCAACCAAAGCCAAGTCCCTCTTCATGGTGATGTACAGTGGACATCCGCCTATTCTAGTTGATCCCAAAATATGGTTACGCCGTGCATCACCCATAGTATTATTAATATTAGATTATTTTGAATAGGGTGCATGAAATGGGTTTAGTTTCACGTCCAATTGTCTGCAAAATTGCAATTGCTCTTTCCTGATAAGCATGTACGCGACGAAAGGGCTTCCCTACATTCAGTGGTACATAAATTACGAACTGGCTTTTGCAGATATTCCGTATACATGCCGCTGAACTCTAACGAGGAGAACGTTGAGTCACTCCGAAATCAATGAGTCAGATGGTCATCACATCGGTCAGGTTCATGTGGACTGTCAAGCAAAGGAAATTATGTTTCTGAGCAGGCACTTAATATTCTAGTTGGTACTCTATTCGACGTACGCAATACGCTGTTTTTTAGGCGTCATATATTACTGGTACATTTGCTTAAAACGCCCGGCATGTCATCACAGATTTCGCCCTTTTGGGCGAAATTAGTTGTCGATTCCCAAATAGGATGAAACTGTCATACAGTAATTCTCACATTTTCAGTTTGGATTGCTTTCACGGTTTCAGTTAAAAACTACCTGGATTTTCGTGTGATGCGCACCGCTGATGATTCCCTGTAAGGATGGAATGGCTTCGATCTCCAGATAGGGGACACTTTGCGCTCTGCACTTTTGCAGTCGAACGATTGCATTCCGGTAAACAGAACCAGAGTCTGTGTCTACAAAATTATTTCTAACGACTGCACCAAGGACGGACGGCCAGGGAACTACACAGCACTTTCGGAGAGCATAATAGAAAAATAAACAGGCCGCCGAGAAACGCAGAAGAATATCAAGCGTTGCTGAAGGACTCGGCAATTGCGGAGCACGCACTGGATACGACACACAAAACAGATTTTGAAAATGTTGAGATTTTGAGGCGAGGACAACGGTCAACGTCACAGAGACTGATAGCCGAGGCGGTAGAAATCGCCATGCATCCCAGTGATAACAGAACAAAAAGCGTGGAACTGGCAAGAGTGTGAAGAACGGTTTTTTCATGAGTCGAGCTGACGTGTGTTGGTGTGCGGTCATCAGGGGGAAGAATAATCACCGACTGAATTCCACTTATTCTCAGGCCACCCGCTCAAGCTAAATTCTCGGAGCACTCACATAGCCACAAAGATCAATGGAAATGTACTGGTGACAGCCGAGTTTAATCATTAATTGAAGTATCCCGAAATGGAACATTAACGAACAAATCTCGATCAGAATTTATTGGAAACTCCTCCAATCCAACAAAGTAAGATTTTGACAACCACAGTAACCGAGAAGAGCCTCAATTCACACTCAACACTGATCCAGTGTGACTATCTGAAGTGTGCTCACTGACTGGTTCCCCGCCTGTCTTATAACCTGGCCATTTTGGCGACCTGCTCGGTTGGCTTGATGAGGCTTTTGAGTCAAAAGCGAAACGTTGCTCATGTAAAAGCTACCGATTGTTTACCAAGCCCTCCTGGAACGTATTAAATCTGGCTTATCCTGGAATGTGTTCACGTTCATGCAGTTTCATACCATCTCAGGAGAGAACGCAGTGTCTTCTGATAAGTAAACAAATGGTTAAATTATCAATTGACTGAGTATTCAATCTTGAATTTTCTAAGCGGATGAGGGAGTGAAGCAAAAATGACCTTTACGCGGTTTTTACAGGTAGCATAAATGTGGACTTTTTTGGAACAAATCCCGTCACCAAATAAAAATCTTGTCCAAATGTTCGTAATTCACCTAATCGCCGAAGTTTATCGGATCACTGAACTTTGCCTACGGTTTTTCAGGAGAAGAACTGTATAATGTGCGGGGCAGCAGAGAGTTTGACGTCAAATGGTGCGAAGCTCACGCCAATTTAAGAGGAGTCACACGTACTAATAAAAATTGTGATTTCACAAGTAAGCTTGACTTTATTGCTTTGCAACGTTGCGACAGGATGTTTTCCACAATTAGCTGACCCAAAAGCGATTGCGGAGCACATTTTCAGCGGTAAGGTACTTAACCAAAACCACATGAAAAAATTTATAACATAGAAGGAATTGCGACGAATTATCTCCCCGCGGTCACTGATGTAGTTATGGAAATTTCCGAAAACTAGATGACATGCTAAACTGATAACCCGAATTAATCCACTTATTCACCTACTTAATTATTGTAAGTAGTTTTCAATGATTCAGTTGATGATTCGATGCTCCGAGAAACACAACGCCCTTATGAAATTCTCAGAACGATACGCCCATGTACAGAGTCAAGGCTCTCTCGTATAAACTTGCAATCTCTTCCAGAATGGTGGCAAAATTAGACGAATAAATACTAACAATCCCAACATCTGTGTGCGCATTAACCACGACCGAGCCGTAGTTACACATCCGAGATTTCATGAGAGTTTGGTTTGAACATAGAAAACTTTTGGGTAAAGTGATAAAAATTGACTGTCTTGTTTCTCAGCCTCAAAACGCCTCGCAGCTGTCACAGGCGGCCGCATAGCAAAACGGTGCCTCCGCTGAAATTTTACCACTATTATTATGTTCCTAATATTAAAACTGCTACTTTGCCAATTTGAATTTCAGCAGATAATGATCAACGGTAGTTCTCTGAGGATCAGACAGGTGAACTTAAGTGAATACTGGTGCACAAATTGAAGCTTCTGAAAGCATTTGTACAGGGCACCTTTGAAATGCATTTTGCTTGACCGGTACAAGCACCGAAAATTGGCGGAACATAGCCAACTCGTGTGACCTTACAAGTTATTGGCCATTTGGTTGCTGATCTGGCAATCAAGCCGAAACGTTGAATTGCAAAGTTTTCAGTAGCTATCACACTTCCGGTGTGATGATGTTTCCTATGCCGATGGCTGTGAAATGGTTATCAGCTAACCCTCAGGCTGAGCACTCCTGTCATTCTTCATTACCTTGGGTCCTTGGATGGCTGTGTACAAAGTGGGCGACGTACTAGCTATGAATTTCGGCAGAATGGAGCATATATTGTTTACAATTCCTCCAGAGGTAGTGGGCGTTTGCTTATTTGTTCTGTTGCGGAACTAGATTATAAGCGCGATCTATGTTCCACTTGAATCCACCGAGTAAACACTGAAATACGGTTTAATCCTGAACGATGTGTGTGGAAACACAAGAATAGGCCAGCTGAGCAGCAAGGGAATCACAAGATTTGCTGGTGCCAAAAATGGAATTCCGAGTTACGGCGCATGCGGGTGACCAAAGAGTCAACAATGCGCGAGCTCCTACGAGAATTTCTGGCGGCCAGTCAATACATCAATTGTTGGTGATTGTAACCACAGTTCTGCGAAAAATTCCTCCGCATGTGACATATTATCCAGCTAACGAGTAAATTGTTGCGCTGGTTTCCAGGTGCAGAATGCAGTTTCCCAGTCGTTGCCGGCGGGTGTGGACGAGTGAGCCTTTAGTCGTACGACCGTTGAGCATCGGGTTGTGTGGCCCACCTTCGATGCGTACTAAAGTGATCTATCTTAGTAGTGATCTAACTTAGATGTATAAACATTCATGCAGATCAGAAAATTCCACGGAGTTGGTATTGCGGTGATCGACCTAGTTTTACTAATATAACTCGAAGTACGTTTTTACATGCCACAAATGCCAGAAGTCAACTGGCTGTCGGAATCCGGACGATCCGAACTCCGAGACGCAGTTCATACTCGACGATATGGTGCATCGAATCAGGGGATGTTATGCATTCCGAGACTTCTGATGTCGTGACGCTTCCAAGAGAACCTAATTTGTCCAACATATTATTGCGGATGCGGAAAAATTTCAAAGCAGTGTTTTAAATAATCCGTCGCATTTTATTGGAGGAAACCCTCCACTAGGTCATTCTGCTTGTCATTCCTTAATTCGCCTACTCTACTGAACAGTAAAATTTGGGCCAAGAACGGTTGATCAGTAGTGCGATTAACTCTCAGTTGGACTGGATATAGCGACAAATATCCTTCAATCACAGAAACGAAATCACATATTTCTATACTATTAAGAGGTTCCTAGATTGACGACTTCTCAAAAGAAAGTTTCAGTCAGCTTATAAATCCATTATTCCTGTGATTTACTCATGGATTGCTGATGTAACGGTGACACTACAAA
This sequence comes from Opisthorchis viverrini, assembly GCF_000715545.1. NCBI lineage: Eukaryota > Metazoa > Platyhelminthes > Trematoda > Opisthorchiida > Opisthorchiidae > Opisthorchis > Opisthorchis viverrini. The sequence goes on from NW_008752317.1 coordinate 6,953, forward strand.
TGGTGCAGGCATGTGAGTAATACGTTCCCTTCCTGTTCATTCACTTGAAAAGGGAGACCTTTGCAGAATCTGTGAACTCGCTTTGTAGCATTTGCTTGGACTTTAGCCGCACTCAGTGAATATCCGGAAACGTTCAGCAAGACGCGTTTAGGTGAAAATGCATGTTAATTTTTCTAAGTAAGTTGCATATGAGAGGTTTGCGTTCTTGTCCAATAGTCTGTAACTGTTCAGTTGGTGGTTTGTAATAAATGACTCCGCAAGGAAGGTATTCTTCCTTTTATTTGGTGCTGTGACCAAGAAAAGGATCGAGATTCCGTGACCAAAAACCTGTGAGGATGGCGAGGTTCGGACCTGCCTGGAGGAGATTGAGGAGGTCGCGGTCGACCGACGTACTAAAGGCGGACCGGAGTGATTTCGGGACGCTAAACATCCCCATTAGAAGCCGGACAAAGGCGACACTGGTTGAGGCCAGAAGGGTTTCTTGGAAGATCGACTGGGCCACCGAGAATGGAATCGTTGCAGCGTAATCCGACACGCAGGCCGACCGCCCTGGTGACAAGGTATGTGGCTTTCAAGCTAGACGGTTATCCATGCGCTGCCGTGAGGATGGCCTGCGGACAAATGAAGCCAATACAAAGCTCGCGCAAAGTTCGGTGACACCTCTGGGTCACAAAGCGGGTCACGGAGAAGTTGGCCCACTCCCAAAGAAAATTGACAAAGATAAAGGATTGTGCTGTTCTTTATTCAAATTGGGATCTACGGCAGCTTCTTGGACCAGCAGCATATTACAGCCGGTTCGTTATGGACTGCAGCACCATCCATGCAAATCTACGACATCACAATGCAGCACGTGCCAGGAATGAGAAAAATTTGGCTGATTGGCTGTCAAAACCAGAGGTTGAAGAGGTCCCCAGGATCATGATTCGTGCAAATGACCTCGTCGTTTAACTGGATCCCGAAAGGTTGGTGCAATTACAACGGCACGGTCCACTTTTGAGAATGGTTGTAACCGCTTTGTTAGACTAAAGGAGCTTTGAGAACGAAGAGGGAGACAAGGAATCGAAAACTCTCCAGAGTCACTTTGATTGGGTGAATCCGAATGAAGCTGGCATAATTTACTAGAACGCCACTGATTCCGAAGTTGTGCTACCCGTGATACCAAAATGTTGTGAGACGGATGCATATCGTCGAATGCCATGGGATGGCATATACTTTGACAGATTGCCTGCTGTCTCGGTTTGAGAAGTAAGGTGATGGATTATTTGATTTCCTGTAAGCGATGCCAAATGATGGAAGGGGACACGACAGGGGCAATCCACCCCATGTAACCTATTGCTGTCCCAGAAAGCGGCGAGTTGTGGGGTGTGGACTTCGCGGGTCCTTTTACGGTGACACCGCTTCAGAAGCCGTCCTGACCGAGGTAAATAAAAATCGATGACATGCGAACGAACTTTAGAGTGTGGATGTGTGTAACAGTGATATTACTGAAATTGGCTCGTGGCCGGCAACACGCTCTTCTCCGTTGTAGCTAGAGTAAGAAGAAAAGAGGAGAGCTCAGTTGGCATTTTTTAATAAATTGCTCCGCAGCAAGCTTAATTCTTGACATTGATATTATGATGAGGTTGGGACAGTTCTAACTGGGATACACGTTTCCACTATGATGTTTTGATAGAAAAATCTACAATAATGTCCCCGTGGACCAAAGTAATTTTAGAGGTGCTCATTAAGCTAGCAGATACGTGAAAGCAATTTTGTAGACTTAAGTTGCTGCTCAGTTCTGCCTGAAGCGTATGAGCGCTCAACGAATTCCTAGAAAAAACAAACAATCAATATCGTGCACACAAAAGCAAATGATTAGTCATTGAACAAGCCGGTCAAAATGGCACACCATACCCTGATTAGCATAAACCTCGTACCGCAGACCTTTTCGATTTGTGGTGGATACCTTTTTTCACAATATTACCACACATTTGTAAGGCAACTTTCGATTCACAGGAGACGCACCGTATAAAATTCCAGGCACGTGAAGCTTCAAGTGAGACGTTTTTCGCTCCCTATTGTGTTCGTGTTATGCGTCGACCACATTGCCTATTTGGAAGTCGTCGGTGTCCAAAATTGGTCATCCATATTTAACAATGATGCGTCAAATTACTTGGTTGTCCATGTTGCCGGTACCAACATCTGGGAAAACTGTCGACATCAAGCAGGTTTTCGTTTGTTGTTTTTGGTTTGAGGTCCAAAAGTTCATCTAAATCTCGCAAGAAAGGGTACTCAAACTGGAGGTTCGCAAAAATGATCCCCCAAAACAGGTGTGTCCCCTAGTTGACTCCAAGGCTGTGATCTTTCACTCAAAACGACGGTTTGTGTAATCCACAACTTATAGACACACTGATGGACAAATAGTTTCGTGGGTTGTATTCGTTTTCGTCAGTATTTCCCTGTCATAAAACGATATTGTGTTTTGAGTCCGGTCCTGTTAAACTCAGATGTTACTGAGGTGCATAGTGTGATTCACGTTAATCAGAATCCTACTTTCGTCACCCGTAAGTGTTTATTATTACGTTACGTTAGGTTAAATCACGGCCGGTGAGTGGAAGGTATGACGTTGTATAGAACATGAATTCGATGGCTTTCCAGCTGCCACCACTCAACTTACGTTACACTGCGTCTTCATCATATTAGAGAGACGCCCCCGGGCTCCGCAGTAATGTAGCCCAGAGTGACCTGTTGTATAAACCAGGTCCCAGAAAACCCAACACAGACCACTGAAGTACCAAGAACATTGACTGTTACGGCAAAACCACCGAAATTGCTAGGCAATGTGAGCGGTTAAATTTATGCTATTTGGTGAGATCAAGTATTGGGAATAGACGTATACAACTCTATCTTGGTCAGACTCGTTCGTCCGCTCGTCTATATCTTGCATTGGGTTATACCAGGATCGTATTGAAAATGTTAGACATAATCAGTGCGTGTGTATCCATTCTTAAGATTCAGTGGGTAATAATTTATTCCCAATGAGTTTCGCTACAATGTGACTATTTATCTAGCACAGAAGCGAACGGCGGTTTCGGATGTGTTTTCGAGGTCAAGGGATATCAAGATTGCACAGCTCCGTGGAGCAGGTCAATGTTCTGACATTTGACTGAATGTAAAGCTGTTTTTGGGATAATGCTTCCCAATATTGTGGGGATAACTGATACTCCATCAAGTACGGATTACTCTACACATTCCACTTGCCTTCTTTGGTCTCTGCCTGTTATCCTAAATTCACGTGTCATTTGTGTCCTCATTCAGGCGGACTTTTACCACGCTTATCGAGTCGTGCGGATAATATAATCACCTTTGCCTACGACGACATTGCAAAAAATCCCAAGTAAATATTGCGTGGCTTTTTATGAATACTGTAGACACATTAGAGCCCTGATGCAAACAGCACATTCTGATGATGATGTTGACGATGACAATGATAGTTTTTCGTTTGAGTACTGGTTACCGTAGCCTGAAATGGAACACACTGATTTTTCTAGGTGTCGTTTGAATGCATCAGGCAACTGATGATTTGGAGGAAATAGTGAGGAGACAGTCTTGAGTGCTGAAAAGCCTGTAATGCAGCCGGAGGGGAGAAAAGAGCTTATAAAAGCAGTAAAAGTTAGCTGGAGACTGTAACAATCGTTCGTTCGTTTGTTGCATTTTTAAAGTGCCTAGGTTCCATGATACACGAAGGTTGCAAGAGGTCTGGATTACTGCCAGGTTTTTCAAGCTCAGACACAAGAGGTCGGGAGGCTGATGTAGAGCTGGAACTACAGAACCTCCTGCCGGTGAATTCGCGCTCTAGCCACCTGAGCTCTCTCGCGCCCTGCCCAATCGAACGACATTCGAGTGCACTGGTTATGGGTGCGCTCAGATAATCTACTAATGGTGGTGTATGAATGTAAATTTACCTAACAAAAATGAATTTTCGCACAAAATGTGCAATTTTCTTTGTGGTGAACTCAACGAGAATCATTGTAATTTACCTAAGTTATTTCAATTGAATTTGTGACAAAAGTGTGACGTGAACTCGTCGTCATGAAATTTATTCCAAAACAAGCCCGCGAACACTTTCATTTCTTTTTATTTGAACTACGTGTTAAATTCTCCTAGGAGACTCACTGCCACATTTCATTCTTTTAATCCAGAAATTTGTTTAAAGGTAAAGTCTTCCATGAGTACAAGGACAAAGACGTATACAAAGGTGCAGAAATTGACTACTGTAGAAAATTAAGTCCTAGTTCCGGTGCGCAGCATCAAAGCCAACCCCGCATCCCTTCACCGTGTACCACAAGGTGCAAATAAAATGACACTGCGGATCAAAACATAATACAAACAACAGGGCAGATTAATCAGTTTTACTATAATACAGAATGGTCTATCCCCTTAAACGAACACTAATCATAAGGTCGTAGTGAACTCCCAGGCAGCCAATGACCGAGTTCAACCTCACGCTTTTTGCCTAGCAAATCGGCTAGCGTTCTTGTCAAAAGAGCCACGAAAATTTCACGGGGACCAACAGTGCCCAACTAGCTATCAGGCGAAATATCCTGTGATATCCCGAGTGATGCGCCAACCAAACCAAGCAGCGTGTCCAGGATAGCACATTCAGCTAAAGAATATCATACATAAGATATGTTCAACTGTGATTCACTTGAGTGCTGAGGAGTGATAATCACTTCAAGATAGCGGCTAATTCTCACGTATGTTGCATTTCTTAGCTACTGCGGTAGATAAGGGCTACTTGTTAGTACTTCCAGGTAGTCCATGCACAACTCAACTACCAACCCTAGACTTGAGGAATAAATCCAAATGTCATGCTTGGCAAGCAGTCCAACAATCGAATTATTCAGTTTTCAGCACGCAGCGACGATCGTGAATAAAATATGAGTGAAGATGGAGTGCAGTTCTTAGATTTGAATTACTTCTTAGGGCGAAATTTGATGGTTGCTGTGAAGTGAGTGAGTGTGGAGAACACCATTGTCATTAGAATAATAGGTCATGCATGTACTTCCGTTCGGAATTTCGGTCTTGCAGTTCACCGTCTTCGGATTTACGAAACGCGCGTCTAGTATTCATGATTTTGGGCATTCTTCAAGAGCATAATGATATTCGGTGGTCTGATGTTTTTCTGCTTTGCTTCCGAGAACTTAGTGCCTCTTGGTCTGATCGATCGCCATTCCAAGGCGGTCGTCTGGTAGCTGTTCATATAGGTTTTATTTTGAGGTTTCGCCAGTCCTCACAATAGCCTGCTGTGGGGAGTTCCCGCATTCAGCCTTCCGAAGCAGTCAGTTTGACAATCACACATCTCTGAACTCATCCGCCAAGTGGTGATATATCTGTAGCACTTTATTTGCTGTCGCGTAGAGTATGAAGTTTCCGCTGCCTGTCATGGACATTATATCCGTTTCTAGCAAGCTAGCTCTCTGCAAAACCACATTTTACGAGAGAATATATTGTCGGGCTTATTCGAAAGAAACATTTTTTGTTACTAGATATATTGTGAGTATAATCTTTCGCATTTTGCAACTTGCCAACTATGTACATAACTTTATCTTAGCTGAGCTCAACGGTATCTTTTTCCTTCAATTTTTGCACCATCTGGTCTGCTTTTGTGCTTTATGCAGGTTCGTTCTAATGAATAAATAAAAAGAAAATTGTTTAAAAGCTTTTCTAATGCTAAGTCGAACAAATACACTTTTCCGTATCCCACTTGTAGTTGGGTTGGAGGAAGCAAGGGTCATGGTCCATACAACAGGTGATCAAAGCTGATAAACTCAAACTGGACGAGTATTCGCGGAAAAAAATCCAAAAAATCAGGCTGCAGCACAACAACAATTCAGAAACAACCAATCAAAATGTACTACCGAAACCAGACGTCAGAGTGAGAGCCAATTGAATGTGGAAAGCTAGAATGCAACACACTAGAAATCGGTGACCGACCGATCAGATCATGAGCAAATGGACTTCGGACGTTTTTTCAGACCTAGCCACAACGCAGCAAAGTTTTCGAAATCGACCATTTGGACCCCTAGAAGTGTATGTTCCCTTCAACCAGTTACAGCCGTATAATATCAGACAAGTTGGAGTAAATTCCAAACAAACCACTCACTGATGATATCACTTCGGTTGATGATGAAACATTTGCAAGCCGATCACCACGGGCAGGGAACAGATTAACACAAGCCTAATCAATGACCAACAAATGGAACATAACCAGATCAGATTTACATACAATCATACGGCTTCTTTGATATCCGTGTTTAAAATGTAGAGGCGTCCAACCTTGGTCATAATATTTTTTCTCAGTACTGTATATACTAGATAGATATTTCATTAAACGGATGTAATCATTCTTACAAGAGCGTCTTTTCGAAAGAGCTTAATGTGACCCTTTCAAAGGCAAGATGAGAAAACTAGCTCAAGTGGAAAATTGCTTCCAACCATCCTCATGCATTGAAAACCATAGGAATTAAACAACAGACGTTCAAGGAGTCGAACTTTCATCCCGTATTCACGTGGCCATGCACAAAATTGACAAGTCGAAGTTAATTAAGCTACTGGTTATATCCAGCAGCGTGTTCAAAGCAATATTCTGAAGTACATTTCGCTATGCTTCCATTCATGTGGGTTTTTCGCCGAGCTTTTTTATGTGTGGGAGCGCCAGTCAATAAGCTACTTTTAAAGACCACCTTAAACTTTCCTGCCGAAATACAGTGCTGCTAATGACAACGTGTTCATCTACTACTCTGGCCATTGTGCGACTTCCCATATTGCCTTCCTAGAAGAAGACGTAAGTTTAGTCGATTTTGGTCTCCACGGTTTTAGCACGCCGTTTCTTTAATTGGAAGCTAAATAGTGAAAGGATTGAAAAGAGTTACGTAAACAGGTTGGTGCAATGACATCCGCAATACTTTATAAAAGGGAGTTTATAATCAAGCTGTTCTACACATCAACCGAAAAATGGAATACCTGTTGCAATAATCGTATTTCACTCCCAAGAGTGACTGCCCCAGGAATTCAAGTTTCATAGGTCTCGTCAAGGTGCTTGAAATGACACCGTCACATAGATTTTGTTTTTCGAAGTTTAAGGTTTTTTCGACTCACATGTTGTCGCGGTCGATCCACTCAGACATAATCGTATTCACTCCCAAGAGTGACTGCCCCAGGAATTCAAGTTTCATAGGTCTCGTCAAGGTGCTTGAAATGACACCGTCACATAGATTTTGTTTTTCGAAGTTTAAGGTTTTTTCGACTCACATGTTGTCGCGGTCGATCCACTCAGACTGCTGAGCAAACGCACATACCATAAACAAGTAATCTGGTCGTATACGGTCACTCATGAAGCGTAGATGTTACGAAGAACGCGCCAGCCGAATTCTTCCTGACATGACAGCATACTGCTTTCGCTTCCAGAGCGAAGGCACGAATCTTTAATAGCATGAGATTTCTGCATTTTGTATGAGAAACCAGTCTGTGCTGGAAAGCCGAGAAGCAATATACAACTGTTCCATGTTTATTGGGAATCATCAGTGGTGCGCTTGTTAGGTGCGACGTGTAACCGTTCGGCCACGGGCGACCAACCAACACCCTGATCTATCCGCACTAAGTCAGGACATATCATGGCCCATTCTCCTACCAAGGGATCCACATCACTGGTGACTGACTCATTGAGTGTCTAATCTCGAGGTCACGAGAATTTTTCTTCTTGTCTTGCGACAGCTGTATGCAATGTGGTCGAACGATACGCTCGCCTACATGGGTTCAAGAAAATGTACAGATTATACGTTCACACGCTTATTCCATTTTGACGGCCTGACTCAAACAAAACCAGATAAATATCTCATTCAACAGAGTGTTTGGCAAGTTCCGCCTAGTCTGGGTTCAAGTCTTGATTAAGTTGTGGTTGTGATCAAGGACTGCGCTTACCTGATTCGCCGCAAGAAGAATGAAGTCCATGAATTTCTCTCAAGGAAATGTCAGCGTCCTTCCGAATAGCGTGTTATTTCTAGACGTTTTGCAGCTCCAATAATTGTGAGTCACCGGATCCGTTCGTCGATATTTTACCTCACTATTCCACACATCTTTGCTATTGACCTATGCTATCTGTTTTCGGAACCCCCAAACCTGCAGTCTACGTGACAACATCAGCCAAGGAAGACGAATAATTCTGGGCTGTTTTTTGTTATGACGTGGAAATCGCTGTTTGTCTAGCGGACGAATACTCGCATGAATGGCTTTTAGATTCGGAATACGTAAGTTCACAAAGAAATGTTGCAGATAAGACTGTCAATTGTGTATGGGTATTCCAGTGGTTTTCAGCAGCCAGTGGTAGTTCATTTGATTCTGAAAACAATTTATTATTTTGTTTTCATGCATGAAGACGATTTAATTACAATTCAGCCATCATGGCCGTCCGTTGGCCCCAAAATAATCAAACCATTGGTGGTTTGTCCGAAATTTCTCACTATCCTCCCAATCAGATTTGTCTCCGATCTTGCAAAGTGATTTGAAGGAGACTAACAAATGTCTGGGCGCTATCGGTGTCATTCGCGCTCTACGATGGAGACCGCCTGATTCCCACCGTGACTGTCCCTGAATCAATGTTATTGGAGTCCTTGTTATCATTTTCGGTTCAGATCGCCTGAATAATTGTCTGGAGCTGTAGGCGCATCGGAAAATTGTGGTAGACCAGCAGTAAATACATTCCCCATTCGTTATGATGCTTTTCTATTTAATAGGTCTCTAAATGGACATTGAATGCACGCAGGGAAGCGCCAATGTTGAATACGGATGTTGACACCGATGACGTTGATGTTGATGATAATACCGATGATGATGATGCTGGCGGATCTCCTGAAGACCTTCGTCTCAACACATCTGTCGAAATGAACCAATATACCAATGGCGTTCACGCGGTATGTTTCTATGCAGTTTCTCTGACTAGGTCTCGGATGTGTAGGTATCTCGGTTGCATGCTGTAGGATAGTCCTAGGATTTTCTTTCTGATCCATTATCCTTCCTTTTTCCACTATAGATAGTTCGGAATGCTTGTACGGCAGTGAATTACCAGTATTTTCCCGTGTTGTTTATCTCAGTGGTGATGACGACGTTGATGACAATGGTGGTGGTGGTGATCTGAACCATCGAACATCAATTCCTTAAGATATGTTGTATGTGCACGTATGGTGTCCAGTAACAGCGGAGTGCTCGCCAATTTGCCAGCAGTATGTGTCGTCGCATACCTCGGTTGTTTTAAGCCTAGTGATATTTTCAACGTTTTGCCTACAGCGGATTCGTCTTAAAATTGCGTAAGCTGATCTGTGTGCTTCACGTATCTCCCGTTTGTCATTATCTCTCACTCGCACGCAGAAAGACCTAGAAAAGCGTACACTAAAGGAAAAATACGAGGAGGTGAAAAACAGCACATTGTTTCGTCACGTGATGAAATACGTTGAAATGGAAAGTCACAAAATGCCACGGAGACATACATTAGGGTCACTTGTGAAAAGTCAAACTGTTACGAAAATGAGTGTATGTATCTAGATGACAGTTGTGTTTTGCTACCTGAGAAAAATGACCGTCAGTGTTGAAAATACTTGATTAGGAACTTCATGCTCCATAGACCGAGTTCAGCAAGGTTGCCAGTCGAGGCAACTAGTTATCCAAACCTAGCCGGTGTCACTTTCCGGATAACCAAGCAGTGGCTTTGGGTACCTTATGATTCATACGTTTCTATGCTAAGGAACAGAAGGTAGTGTAATCTATATGAATCATTTACAAGTAACTCAGAGGAACATTAGATTTACGCGATGACGGAAACTTCCATCTGGACAGTCGACACTCAAGGAGCCCGTCAATTTGTGGCCACGTGATGTGGTTTTCTGTGATGGTGCGATGAGTGCCTTGAACCTGAACGAGAATACTTAGGTGACAATACTATTGCTATACACTGATGGTGGATGAAACGGTTATGTTTGTGAGAGGGTTTCGGAAATCATATTCATTGATTAACCGAAATTTTCAACAACAATACGTGAGTACTAAGGTGAAAAATTACGGTCGCATGGTGAGCCACTTCTTCATTGTATGGAACAGGACGCTATCCTGGTTGATAATAAGCTGATAGGTATCTGTTTATTGTTTATTTCAAGCGATTGGAACCCTCCCACTTGGAAACTTTCAAGGTCCTTATGATCTGAGGATGCACCGGCATGATGGAGCCATAGGAGTAAGTGTACAGCGCAGAATTGGGTATTTTGAATTGTCCATTGGATCATTCACTGCTCAGGCCACTGGATGTTTAATGGTACAAGTAACCACTTCACATTTCAATGACAGTCCAGTAAGTTGTAACTTCAGCGTTAGAACTACCTATCATCCAAATTGATATCGACGAAGTCTGCAATTAAAGAGCTGACTCAGTAGTGTCAATAAAAATATCATTTGGAGGAAACAGGTGATAATCCGTTAAACAACTCAATGTGGTTTCCTACAAATCTCAAGTNTCAGTTCAGTTCAGTTCAGTTCAGTTCAGTTCAGTTCAGTTCAGTTCAGTTCAGTTCAGTTCAGTTCAGTTCAGTTCAGTTCAGTTCAGTTCAGTTCAGTTCAGTTCAGTTCAGTTCAGTTCAGTTCAGTTCAGTTCAGTTCAGTTCAGTTCAGTTCAGTTCAGTTCAGTTCAGTTCAGTTCAGTTCAGTTCAGTTCAGTTCAGTTCAGTTCAGTTCAGTTCAGTTCAGTTCAGTTCAGTTCAGTTCAGTTCAGTTCAGTTCAGTTCAGTTCAGTTCAGTTCAGTTCAGTTCAGTTCAGTTCAGTTCAGTTCAGTTCAGTTCAGTTCAGTTCAGTTCAGTTCAGTTCAGTTCAGTTCAGTTCAGTTCAGTTCAGTTCAGTTCAGTTCAGTTCAGTTCAGTTCAGTTCAGTTCAGTTCAGTTCAGTTCAGTTCAGTTCAGTTCAGTTCAGTTCAGTTCAGTTCAGTTCAGTTCAGTTCAGTTCAGTTCAGTTCAGTTCAGTTCAGTTCAGTTCAGTTCAGTTCAGTTCAGTTCAGTTCAGTTCAGTTCAGTTCAGTTCAGTTCAGTTCAGTTCAGTTCAGTTCAGTTCAGTTCAGTTCAGTTCAGTTCAGTTCAGTTCAGTTCAGTTCAGTTCAGTTCAGTTCAGTTCAGTTCAGTTCAGTTCAGTTCAGTTCAGTTCAGTTCAGTTCAGTTCAGTTCAGTTCAGTTCAGTTCAGTTCAGTTCAGTTCAGTTCAGTTCAGTTCAGTTCAGTTCAGTTCAGTTCAGTTCAGTTCAGTTCAGTTCAGTTCAGTTCAGTTCAGTTCAGTTCAGTTCAGTTCAGTTCAGTTCAGTTCAGTTCAGTTCAGTTCAGTTCAGTTCAGTTCAGTTCAGTTCAGTTCAGTTCAGTTCAGTTCAGTTCAGTTCAGTTCAGTTCAGTTCAGTTCAGTTCAGTTCAGTTCAGTTCAGTTTAGTTCACTTCAGTTCAGTTCAGTCCAGTTCAATTTCGACTCTGTTCGCAATGACTGCTCCTACCGGACACTCCCCGTGTTGCCTCATTTTGCCAAAACAAAATGAATTGCAGCTGTTCCGCATCGTGTTTTCCCATCGTCGCGAAAAGGGGATGTGGTTTCCGATCACGTTAGCCGTCCAAAATCGTTCACTATAAACAAAGCAGGAAATGCGTCCTCATTCGCTAGTTGGTAGATTGTTCTTCCGACCGCAAGCAATCGGTGATAATCAAGCCAAGAATCGTGAATTCCCCGTCCCGTTAACTTTTGTGTTGTGACTTTATGAGAGCAGCAGTCACCAGATTTCCTTCTATCGTAAGGAATTTGTTTCATCCTGGCAGTCCACTGGCATCCTACAGCGTACAAAATATCAGCGGCTGGTATCAAGTCAAAGGCCATCTCAGACGGCAATCCGATTACTTCGGTTACACACAAAATTTAGAGATCGATTAAAACTGGTTTACGCTACCATCTAGTGGAACTCTTCAGCTACACCTCGTCTTTGATAAATATCAGGGTAAAATAAAACGAATATTACTGTTACTGCTTTTCCCCAATCCTGTGCCCAGTGCCAGAAAAGGTACACAAAGGCTTTATTCCAAACAAGCGGTTGCGTTCCAGGGGAAAAGTTACAAACGCTCCGCGCTATTTAAAGAGCATTCTCTGGCATTATTACAGACAGTCTCATGGGCGTTTATTGAACACCCGTCAACACCGATCGTGCTTCTGAGAGATACCTGTACGCTAATAACATTCGGTCGTGCTTCTGTGGCGTGCATGGACTTCCGTCGGCTTTTGACAAATTGATTGAACGATTTATTGCCCTGAATGCTTGTCGGGTTTCCTATTCAAATTTTGGTGGAGTTTAAGGTCTCAGTGGATTCCGACCATCCTAGAGTTACCTCCAAAGCTCGGACCTTTCTGATAGATAAAATACTCTCATTCGCACATTAACTACGTCTTGTCGAAGGACTCAACAGAACCCAAAGAAGTCTTCCGTATACACTGGTCAATTTTAGCTGGATTGTAAAGTAAACTAAGATCCAGAATTATGTTCGGTGACGAAATGACGATTTGGTTCATTCATCTCGGTGCGCGATTTACTCGTGGTATCATTTGTGTCCCAAGAATAAGTGACATTATAGTTGCCACTTAGTGGGATGTCTAGAACACCGTATGCAGGAGCATGATATTTCATCCAATCGAAATTCCCGGGCCAAGCTAAATGTGAATTGGCATTTTGTTCCTCTGGGCTGCAGGTTAACAAACGCAAAAGTTGCCTTTTGCTTCCCACAATAAGATAGATAATATTGTGCAAGTTGCATGAGACTTACCATGTCATTTTTTGCCGGGACTAGTGGTGCTACGAAAACGACATAACCGAATCACGCACCTCGGTCCAGCCCACTCCCAAGTTTTTAGATTTACAACGAAAATCATGATACAGCTAGCAGATTATCCCTATTGGAGTGAGGGCATTTTCTCTAGAGAGCTCGAGATAACTCAGTGGTTAATGCACGAACTTACTTGTCGGAGGGTTCGCGGTTCGGGTTAATTCCCTCTCATTTCGCTCGCCCCTGTCTAGAATTGGGCAGTATCTCAACCCTCGTAATTGTTTGGGTGGCATGGAGAAACATCTGAATGAATAATTTATATTCATCGCAGATAGTGTTCTTCCTCCAGTGGCGTTTGAAGACGGGCATACTTACCATCGATATTTGAGAACATACTTAAACCCGATTAACCATACTGTACGTAATCGGGCTCTTTTGCAGTGCATGTACATTGAAATAGCCGCGTATTTTGCATTGCCCGGTATTTTCCACAAATTCGCGGAGTAATACCGTCAGCCCTTATTGGTATAGATATCGGAGTTACCCAGTTCGATGATTCGACAGGATTCAGTACTGCTTTCCCACACACTGAATTTAATGCTTCCTGTAAGCCAAATGAAATAATTCTCCTCTTGAAAAATATAGGGCCTCCTCTGACTTCGAGTCTCACTTTGCATGCCACCTGTAGACTTAGAACATATTAGAATCAGTTGTTTGTGTTCATTCTCATTGAAAGAAGTCAGCGGGACGATATTGGTTTCCAGGACTTTGAGTCCGATAATCAGTAGTCCCAGGTATGAAACTAGAATATTACAATCGATAGAAGTACCTTGAAACAATCTCACCGGGATAGTGCAACTACTAACTAGCGATACAAAATGTCCAGTAATATTGTGAAGGTAAACATCTGTGGGCACTATCATGACACTGGGGTAGAAAGCATTTACATCTGACTGCGAAATAATAAACCCAAATCCACCAGTGTAAACAACGGAATTATAAATTGGGTAGAAAGACATCTGACTGCGAAATAATAAACCCAAATCCACCAGTGTAAACAACGGAATTATAAATTTGACACGAATCAGTTTTAAGTTAAGA